>NW_027370937.1:0-32062 GCF_046119375.1 Phyllobates terribilis | reverse complement strand
TAGCATGATAAAGAAGATTCAAAGAGAGTGAGATGCCAGCTCCTTTCATTCAGTAAGTAGCTTCAAACATTTCTGGTATATGAAAAACATGTTTTTCAATGGCAAAAATCAATGAATATTGTAAATGCACAAACAGTAATATCTCCACATTGCAAGGTGCAATTCTGAAATTTTTTGCTTTTCCTGCTAATCCTAGCATGATAAAGAAGATTCAAAGAGAGTGAGATGCCAGCTCCTTTCATTCAGTCAGTAGCTTCAAACATTTCTGGTATATGAAAAACATGTTTTTCAATGGCAAAAATCAATGAATATTGTAAATGCACAAACAGTAATATCTCCACATTGCAAGGTGCAATTCTGAAATTTTTTGCTTTTTCCTGCTAATCCTAGCATGATAAAGATTCAAAGAGAGTGAGATGCCAGCTCCTTTCATTCAGTCAGTAGCTTCAAACATTTCTGGTATATGAAAAACATGTTTTTCAATGGCAAAAATCAATGAATATTGTAAATGCACAAACAGTAATATCTCCACATTGCAAGGTGCAATTCTGAAATTTTTTGCTTTTTCCTGCTAATCCTAGCATGATAAAGAAGATTCAAAGAGAGTGAGATGCCAGCTCCTTTCATTCAGTCAGTAGCTTCAAACATTTCTGGTATATGAAAAACATGTTTTTCAATGGCAAAAATCAATGAATATTGTAAATGCACAAACAGTAATATCTCCACATTGCACGGTGCAATTCTGAAATTTTTAGCTTTTTCCTGTTAATCCTAGCATGATAAAGAAGATTCAAAGAGAGTGAGATGCCAGCTCCTTTCATTCAGTCAGTAGCTTCAAACATTTCTGGTATATGAAAAACATGTTTTTCAATGGCAAAAATCAATGAATATTGTAAATGCACAAACAGTAATATCTCCACATTGCAAGGTGCAATTCTGAAATTTTTTGCTTTTTCCTGTTAATCCTAGCATGATAAAGAAGATTCAAAGAGAGTGAGATGCCAGCTCCTTTCATTCAGTCAGTAGCTTCAAACATTTCTGGTATATGAAAAACATGTTTTTCAATGGCAAAAATCAATGAATATTGTAAATGCACAAACAGTAATATCTCCACATTGCAAGGTGCAATTCTGAAATTTTTTGCTTTTTCCTGCTAATCCTAGCATGATAAAGAAGATTCAAAGAGAGTGAGATGCCAGCTCCTTTCATTCAGTCAGTAGCTTCAAACATTTCTGGTATATGAAAAACATGTTTTTCAATGGCAAAAATCAATGAATATTGTAAATGCACAAACAGTAATATCTCCACATTGCAAGGTGCAATTCTGAAATTTTTTGCTTTTTCCTGCTAATCCTAGCATGATAAAGAAGATTCAAAGAGAGTGAGATGCCAGCTCCTTTCATTCAGTCAGTAGCTTCAAACATTTCTGGTATATGAAAAACATGTTTTTCAATGGCAAAAATCAATGAATATTGTAAATGCACAAACAGTAATATCTCCACATTGCACGGTGCAATTCTGAAATTTTTAGCTTTTTCCTGTTAATCCTAGCATGATAAAGAAGATTCAAAGAGAGTGAGATGCCAGCTCCTTTCATTCAGTCAGTAGCTTCAAACATTTCTGGTATATGAAAAACATGTTTTTCAATGGCAAAAATCAATGAATATTGTAAATGCACAAACAGTAATATCTCCACATTGCAAGGTGCAATTCTGAAATTTTTTGCTTTTTCCTGCTAATCCTAGCATGATAAAGAAGATTCAAAGAGAGTGAGATGCCAGCTCCTTTCATTCAGTCAGTAGCTTCAAACATTTCTGGTATATGAAAAACGTTTTTCAATGGCAAAAATCAATGAATATTGTAAATGCACAAACAGTAATATCTCCACATTGCACGGTGCAATTCTGAAATTTTTAGCTTTTTCCTGTTAATCCTAGCATGATAAAGAAGATTCAAAGAGAGTGAGATGCCAGCTCCTTTCATTCAGTCAGTAGCTTCAAACATTTCTGGTATATGAAAAACATGTTTTTCAATGGCAAAAATCAATGAATATTGTAAATGCACAAACAGTAATATCTCCACATTGCAAGGTGCAATTCTGAAATTTTTTGCTTTTTCCTGTTAATCCTAGCATGATAAAGAAGATTCAAAGAGAGTGAGATGCCAGCTCCTTTCATTCAGTCAGTAGCTTCAAACATTTCTGGTATATGAAAAACATGTTTTTCAATGGCAAAAATCAATGAATATTGTAAATGCACAAACAGTAATATCTCCACATTGCAAGGTGCAATTCAGAAATTTTTTGCTTTTTCCTGCTAATCCTAGCATGATAAAGAAGATTCAAAGAGAGTGAGATGCCAGCTCCTTTCATTCAGTCAGTAGCTTCAAACATTTCTGGTATATGAAAAACATGTTTTTCAATGGCAAAAATCAATGAATATTGTAAATGCACAAACAGTAATATCTCCACATTGCACGGTGCAATTCTGAAATTTTTAGCTTTTTCCTGTTAATCCTAGCATGATAAAGAAGATTCAAAGAGAGTGAGATGCCAGCTCCTTTCATTCAGTCAGTAGCTTCAAACATTTCTGGTATATGAAAAACATGTTTTTCAATGGCAAAAATCAATGAATATTGTAAATGCACAAACAGTAATATCTCCACATTGCACGGTGCAATTCTGAAATTTTTAGCTTTTTCCTGTTAATCCTAGCATGATAAAGAAGATTCAAAGAGAGTGAGATGCCAGCTCCTTTCATTCAGTCAGTAGCTTCAAACATTTCTGGTATATGAAAAACATGTTTTTCAATGGCAAAAATCAATGAATATTGTAAATGCACAAACAGTAATATCTCCACATTGCAAGGTGCAATTCTGAAATTTTTTGCTTTTTCCTGTTAATCCTAGCATGATAAAGAAGATTCAAAGAGAGTGAGATGCCAGCTCCTTTCATTCAGTCAGTAGCTTCAAACATTTCTGGTATATGAAAAACATGTTTTTCAATGGCAAAAATCAATGAATATTGTAAATGCACAAACAGTAATATCTCCACATTGCAAGGTGCAATTCTGAAATTTTTTGCTTTTTCCTGCTAATCCTAGCATGATAAAGAAGATTCAAAGAGAGTGAGATGCCAGCTCCTTTCATTCAGTCAGTAGCTTCAAACATTTCTGGTATATGAAAAACATGTTTTTCAATGGCAAAAATCAATGAATATTGTAAATGCACAAACAGTAATATCTCCACATTGCACGGTGCAATTCTGAAATTTTTAGCTTTTTCCTGTTAATCCTAGCATGATAAAGAAGATTCAAAGAGAGTGAGATGCCAGCTCCTTTCATTCAGTCAGTAGCTTCAAACATTTCTGGTATATGAAAAACATGTTTTTCAATGGCAAAAATCAATGAATATTGTAAATGCACAAACAGTAATATCTCCACATTGCAAGGTGCAATTCTGAAATTTTTTGCTTTTTCCTGCTAATCCTAGCATGATAAAGAAGATTCAAAGAGAGTGAGATGCCAGCTCCTTTCATTCAGTCAGAAGCTTCAAACATTTCTGGTATATGAAAAACATGTTTTTCAATGGCAAAAATCAATGAATATTGTAAATGCACAAACAGTAATATCTCCACATTGCACGGTGCAATTCTGAAATTTTTAGCTTTTTCCTGTTAATCCTAGCATGATAAAGAAGATTCAAAGAGAGTGAGATGCCAGCTCCTTTCATTCAGTCAGTAGCTTCAAACATTTCTGGTATATGAAAAACATGTTTTTCAATGGCAAAAATCAATGAATATTGTAAATGCACAAACAGTAATATCTCCACATTGCAAGGTGCAATTCTGAAATTTTTTGCTTTTTCCTGCTAATCCTAGCATGATAAAGAAGATTCAAAGAGAGTGAGATGCCAGCTCCTTTCATTCAGTCAGTAGCTTCAAACATTTCTGGTATATGAAAAACATGTTTTTCAATGGCAAAAATCAATGAATATTGTAAATGCACAAACAGTAATATCTCCACATTGCACGGTGCAATTCTGAAACTTTTAGCTTTTTCCTGTTAATCCTAGCATGATAAAGAAGATTCAAAGAGAGTGAGATGCCAGCTCCTTTCATTCAGTCAGTAGCTTCAAACATTTCTGGTATATGAAAAACATGTTTTTCAATGGCAAAAATCAATGAATATTGTAAATGCACAAACAGTAATATCTCCACATTGCAAGGTGCAATTCTGAAATTTTTTGCTTTTTCCTGTTAATCCTAGCATGATAAAGAAGATTCAAAGAGAGTGAGATGCCAGCTCCTTTCATTCAGTCAGTAGCTTCAAACATTTCTGGTATATGAAAAACATGTTTTTCAATGGCAAAAATCAATGAATATTGTAAATGCACAAACAGTAATATCTCCACATTGCAAGGTGCAATTCTGAAATTTTTTGCTTTTTCCTGCTAATCCTAGCATGATAAAGAAGATTCAAAGAGAGTGAGATGCCAGCTCCTTTCATTCAGTCAGAAGCTTCAAACATTTCTGGTATATGAAAAACATGTTTTTCAATGGCAAAAATCAATGAATATTGTAAATGCACAAACAGTAATATCTCCACATTGCACGGTGCAATTCTGAAATTTTTAGCTTTTTCCTGTTAATCCTAGCATGATAAAGAAGATTCAAAGAGAGTGAGATGCCAGCTCCTTTCATTCAGTCAGTAGCTTCAAACATTTCTGGTATATGAAAAACATGTTTTTCAATGGCAAAAATCAATGAATATTGTAAATGCACAAACAGTAATATCTCCACATTGCAAGGTGCAATTCTGAAATTTTTTGCTTTTTCCTGCTAATCCTAGCATGATAAAGAAGATTCAAAGAGAGTGAGATGCCAGCTCCTTTCATTCAGTCAGTAGCTTCAAACATTTCTGGTATATGAAAAACATGTTTTTCAATGGCAAAAATCAATGAATATTGTAAATGCACAAACAGTAATATCTCCACATTGCACGGTGCAATTCTGAAATTTTTAGCTTTTTCCTGTTAATCCTAGCATGATAAAGAAGATTCAAAGAGAGTGAGATGCCAGCTCCTTTCATTCAGTCAGTAGCTTCAAACATTTCTGGTATATGAAAAACATGTTTTTCAATGGCAAAAATCAATGAATATTGTAAATGCACAAACAGTAATATCTCCACATTGCAAGGTGCAATTCTGAAATTTTTTGCTTTTTCCTGTTAATCCTAGCATGATAAAGAAGATTCAAAGAGAGTGAGATGCCAGCTCCTTTCATTCAGTAAGTAGCTTCAAACATTTCTGGTATATGAAAAACATGTTTTTCAATGGCAAAAATCAATGAATATTGTAAATGCACAAACAGTAATATCTCCACATTGCAAGGTGCAATTCTGAAATTTTTTGCTTTTTCCTGCTAATCCTAGCATGATAAAGAAGATTCAAAGAGAGTGAGATGCCAGCTCCTTTCATTCAGTCAGTAGCTTCAAACATTTCTGGTATATGAAAAACATGTTTTTCAATGGCAAAAATCAATGAATATTGTAAATGCACAAACAGTAATATCTCCACATTGCAAGGTGCAATTCTGAAATTTTTTGCTTTTTCCTGCTAATCCTAGCATGATAAAGATTCAAAGAGAGTGAGATGCCAGCTCCTTTCATTCAGTCAGTAGCTTCAAACATTTCTGGTATATGAAAAACATGTTTTTCAATGGCAAAAATCAATGAATATTGTAAATGCACAAACAGTAATATCTCCACATTGCAAGGTGCAATTCTGAAATTTTTTGCTTTTTCCTGCTAATCCTAGCATGATAAAGAAGATTCAAAGAGAGTGAGATGCCAGCTCCTTTCATTCAGTCAGTAGCTTCAAACATTTCTGGTATATGAAAAACATGTTTTTCAATGGCAAAAATCAATGAATATTGTAAATGCACAAACAGTAATATCTCCACATTGCACGGTGCAATTCTGAAATTTTTAGCTTTTTCCTGTTAATCCTAGCATGATAAAGAAGATTCAAAGAGAGTGAGATGCCAGCTCCTTTCATTCAGTCAGTAGCTTCAAACATTTCTGGTATATGAAAAACATGTTTTTCAATGGCAAAAATCAATGAATATTGTAAATGCACAAACAGTAATATCTCCACATTGCAAGGTGCAATTCTGAAATTTTTTGCTTTTTCCTGTTAATCCTAGCATGATAAAGAAGATTCAAAGAGAGTGAGATGCCAGCTCCTTTCATTCAGTCAGTAGCTTCAAACATTTCTGGTATATGAAAAACATGTTTTTCAATGGCAAAAATCAATGAATATTGTAAATGCACAAACAGTAATATCTCCACATTGCAAGGTGCAATTCTGAAATTTTTTGCTTTTTCCTGCTAATCCTAGCATGATAAAGAAGATTCAAAGAGAGTGAGATGCCAGCTCCTTTCATTCAGTCAGTAGCTTCAAACATTTCTGGTATATGAAAAACATGTTTTTCAATGGCAAAAATCAATGAATATTGTAAATGCACAAACAGTAATATCTCCACATTGCAAGGTGCAATTCTGAAATTTTTTGCTTTTTCCTGCTAATCCTAGCATGATAAAGAAGATTCAAAGAGAGTGAGATGCCAGCTCCTTTCATTCAGTCAGTAGCTTCAAACATTTCTGGTATATGAAAAACATGTTTTTCAATGGCAAAAATCAATGAATATTGTAAATGCACAAACAGTAATATCTCCACATTGCACGGTGCAATTCTGAAATTTTTAGCTTTTTCCTGTTAATCCTAGCATGATAAAGAAGATTCAAAGAGAGTGAGATGCCAGCTCCTTTCATTCAGTCAGTAGCTTCAAACATTTCTGGTATATGAAAAACATGTTTTTCAATGGCAAAAATCAATGAATATTGTAAATGCACAAACAGTAATATCTCCACATTGCAAGGTGCAATTCTGAAATTTTTTGCTTTTTCCTGCTAATCCTAGCATGATAAAGAAGATTCAAAGAGAGTGAGATGCCAGCTCCTTTCATTCAGTCAGTAGCTTCAAACATTTCTGGTATATGAAAAACGTTTTTCAATGGCAAAAATCAATGAATATTGTAAATGCACAAACAGTAATATCTCCACATTGCACGGTGCAATTCTGAAATTTTTAGCTTTTTCCTGTTAATCCTAGCATGATAAAGAAGATTCAAAGAGAGTGAGATGCCAGCTCCTTTCATTCAGTCAGCTTCAAACATTTCTGGTATATGAAAAACATGTTTTTCAATGGCAAAAATCAATGAATATTGTAAATGCACAAACAGTAATATCTCCACATTGCAAGGTGCAATTCTGAAATTTTTTGCTTTTTCCTGTTAATCCTAGCATGATAAAGAAGATTCAAAGAGAGTGAGATGCCAGCTCCTTTCATTCAGTCAGTAGCTTCAAACATTTCTGGTATATGAAAAACATGTTTTTCAATGGAAAAAATCAATGAATATTGTAAATGCACAAACAGTAATATCTCCACATTGCAAGGTGCAATTCAGAAATTTTTTGCTTTTTCCTGCTAATCCTAGCATGATAAAGAAGATTCAAAGAGAGTGAGATGCCAGCTCCTTTCATTCAGTCAGTAGCTTCAAACATTTCTGGTATATGAAAAACATGTTTTTCAATGGCAAAAATCAATGAATATTGTAAATGCACAAACAGTAATATCTCCACATTGCACGGTGCAATTCTGAAATTTTTAGCTTTTTCCTGTTAATCCTAGCATGATAAAGAAGATTCAAAGAGAGTGAGATGCCAGCTCCTTTCATTCAGTCAGTAGCTTCAAACATTTCTGGTATATGAAAAACATGTTTTTCAATGGCAAAAATCAATGAATATTGTAAATGCACAAACAGTAATATCTCCACATTGCACGGTGCAATTCTGAAATTTTTAGCTTTTTCCTGTTAATCCTAGCATGATAAAGAAGATTCAAAGAGAGTGAGATGCCAGCTCCTTTCATTCAGTCAGTAGCTTCAAACATTTCTGGTATATGAAAAACATGTTTTTCAATGGCAAAAATCAATGAATATTGTAAATGCACAAACAGTAATATCTCCACATTGCACGGTGCAATTCTGAAATTTTTAGCTTTTTCCTGTTAATCCTAGCATGATAAAGAAGATTCAAAGAGAGTGAGATGCCAGCTCCTTTCATTCAGTCAGTAGCTTCAAACATTTCTGGTATATGAAAAACATGTTTTTCAATGGCAAAAATCAATGAATATTGTAAATGCACAAACAGTAATATCTCCACATTGCAAGGTGCAATTCTGAAATTTTTTGCTTTTTCCTGTTAATCCTAGCATGATAAAGAAGATTCAAAGAGAGTGAGATGCCAGCTCCTTTCATTCAGTCAGTAGCTTCAAACATTTCTGGTATATGAAAAACATGTTTTTCAATGGCAAAAATCAATGAATATTGTAAATGCACAAACAGTAATATCTCCACATTGCAAGGTGCAATTCTGAAATTTTTTGCTTTTTCCTGCTAATCCTAGCATGATAAAGAAGATTCAAAGAGAGTGAGATGCCAGCTCCTTTCATTCAGTCAGTAGCTTCAAACATTTCTGGTATATGAAAAACATGTTTTTCAATGGCAAAAATCAATGAATATTGTAAATGCACAAACAGTAATATCTCCACATTGCACGGTGCAATTCTGAAATTTTTAGCTTTTTCCTGTTAATCCTAGCATGATAAAGAAGATTCAAAGAGAGTGAGATGCCAGCTCCTTTCATTCAGTCAGTAGCTTCAAACATTTCTGGTATATGAAAAACATGTTTTTCAATGGCAAAAATCAATGAATATTGTAAATGCACAAACAGTAATATCTCCACATTGCAAGGTGCAATTCTGAAATTTTTTGCTTTTTCCTGCTAATCCTAGCATGATAAAGAAGATTCAAAGAGAGTGAGATGCCAGCTCCTTTCATTCAGTCAGAAGCTTCAAACATTTCTGGTATATGAAAAACATGTTTTTCAATGGCAAAAATCAATGAATATTGTAAATGCACAAACAGTAATATCTCCACATTGCACGGTGCAATTCTGAAATTTTTAGCTTTTTCCTGTTAATCCTAGCATGATAAAGAAGATTCAAAGAGAGTGAGATGCCAGCTCCTTTCATTCAGTCAGTAGCTTCAAACATTTCTGGTATATGAAAAACATGTTTTTCAATGGCAAAAATCAATGAATATTGTAAATGCACAAACAGTAATATCTCCACATTGCAAGGTGCAATTCTGAAATTTTTTGCTTTTTCCTGCTAATCCTAGCATGATAAAGAAGATTCAAAGAGAGTGAGATGCCAGCTCCTTTCATTCAGTCAGTAGCTTCAAACATTTCTGGTATATGAAAAACATGTTTTTCAATGGCAAAAATCAATGAATATTGTAAATGCACAAACAGTAATATCTCCACATTGCACGGTGCAATTCTGAAATTTTTAGCTTTTTCCTGTTAATCCTAGCATGATAAAGAAGATTCAAAGAGAGTGAGATGCCAGCTCCTTTCATTCAGTCAGTAGCTTCAAACATTTCTGGTATATGAAAAACATGTTTTTCAATGGCAAAAATCAATGAATATTGTAAATGCACAAACAGTAATATCTCCACATTGCAAGGTGCAATTCTGAAATTTTTTGCTTTTTCCTGTTAATCCTAGCATGATAAAGAAGATTCAAAGAGAGTGAGATGCCAGCTCCTTTCATTCAGTCTGTAGCTTCAAACATTTCTGGTATATGAAAAACATGTTTTTCAATGGCAAAAATCAATGAATATTGTAAATGCACAAACAGTAATATCTCCACATTGCAAGGTGCAATTCTGAAATTTTTTGCTTTTTCCTGCTAATCCTAGCATGATAAAGAAGATTCAAAGAGAGTGAGATGCCAGCTCCTTTCATTCAGTCAGAAGCTTCAAACATTTCTGGTATATGAAAAACATGTTTTTCAATGGCAAAAATCAATGAATATTGTAAATGCACAAACAGTAATATCTCCACATTGCACGGTGCAATTCTGAAATTTTTAGCTTTTTCCTGTTAATCCTAGCATGATAAAGAAGATTCAAAGAGAGTGAGATGCCAGCTCCTTTCATTCAGTCAGTAGCTTCAAACATTTCTGGTATATGAAAAACATGTTTTTCAATGGCAAAAATCAATGAATATTGTAAATGCACAAACAGTAATATCTCCACATTGCAAGGTGCAATTCTGAAATTTTTTGCTTTTTCCTGCTAATCCTAGCATGATAAAGAAGATTCAAAGAGAGTGAGATGCCAGCTCCTTTCATTCAGTCAGTAGCTTCAAACATTTCTGGTATATGAAAAACATGTTTTTCAATGGCAAAAATCAATGAATATTGTAAATGCACAAACAGTAATATCTCCACATTGCATGGTGCAATTCTGAAATTTTTAGCTTTTTCCTGTTAATCCTAGCATGATAAAGAAGATTCAAAGAGAGTGAGATGCCAGCTCCTTTCATTCAGTCAGTAGCTTCAAACATTTCTGGTATATGAAAAACATGTTTTTCAATGGCAAAAATCAATGAATATTGTAAATGCACAAACAGTAATATCTCCACATTGCAAGGTGCAATTCTGAAATTTTTTGCTTTTTCCTGTTAATCCTAGCATGATAAAGAAGATTCAAAGAGAGTGAGATGCCAGCTCCTTTCATTCAGTCAGTAGCTTCAAACATTTCTGGTATATGAAAAACATGTTTTTCAATGGCAAAAATCAATGAATATTGTAAATGCACAAACAGTAATATCTCCACATTGCACGGTGCAATTCTGAAATTTTTAGCTTTTTCCTGTTAATCCTAGCATGATAAAGAAGATTCAAAGAGAGTGAGATGCCAGCTCCTTTCATTCAGTCAGTAGCTTCAAACATTTCTGGTATATGAAAAACATGTTTTTCAATGGCAAAAATCAATGAATATTGTAAATGCACAAACAGTAATATCTCCACATTGCAAGGTGCAATTCTGAAATTTTTTGCTTTTTCCTGCTAATCCTAGCATGATAAAGAAGATTCAAAGAGAGTGAGATGCCAGCTCCTTTCATTCAGTCAGTAGCTTCAAACATTTCTGGTATATGAAAAACATGTTTTTCAATGGCAAAAATCAATGAATATTGTAAATGCACAAACAGTAATATCTCCAAATTGCACGGTGCAATTCTGAAATTTTTAGCTTTTTCCTGTTAATCCTAGCATGATAAAGAAGATTCAAAGAGAGTGAGATGCCAGCTCCTTTCATTCAGTCAGTAGCTTCAAACATTTCTGGTATATGAAAAACATGTTTTTCAATGGCAAAAATCAATGAATATTGTAAATGAACAAACAGTAATATCTCCACATTGCAAGGTGCAATTCTGAAATTTTTTGCTTTTTCCTGTTAATCCTAGCATGATAAAGAAGATTCAAAGAGAGTGAGATGCCAGCTCCTTTCATTCAGTCAGTAGCTTCAAACATTTCTGGTATATGAAAAACATGTTTTTCAATGGCAAAAATCAATGAATATTGTAAATGCACAAACAGTAATATCTCCACATTGCAAGGTGCAATTCTGAAATTTTTTGCTTTTTCCTGCTAATCCTAGCATGATAAAGAAGATTCAAAGAGAGTGAGATGCCAGCTCCTTTCATTCAGTCAGAAGCTTCAAACATTTCTGGTATATGAAAAACATGTTTTTCAATGGCAAAAATCAATGAATATTGTAAATGCACAAACAGTAATATCTCCACATTGCACGGTGCAATTCTGAAATTTTTAGCTTTTTCCTGTTAATCCTAGCATGATAAAGAAGATTCAAAGAGAGTGAGATGCCAGCTCCTTTCATTCAGTCAGTAGCTTCAAACATTTCTGGTATATGAAAAACATGTTTTTCAATGGCAAAAATCAATGAATATTGTAAATGCACAAACAGTAATATCTCCACATTGCAAGGTGCAATTCTGAAATTTTTTGCTTTTTCCTGCTAATCCTAGCATGATAAAGAAGATTCAAAGAGAGTGAGATGCCAGCTCCTTTCATTCAGTCAGTAGCTTCAAACATTTCTGGTATATGAAAAACATGTTTTTCAATGGCAAAAATCAATGAATATTGTAAATGCACAAACAGTAATATCTCCACATTGCACGGTGCAATTCTGAAATTTTTAGCTTTTTCCTGTAAATCCTAGCATGATAAAGAAGATTCAAAGAGAGTGAGATGCCAGCTCCTTTCATTCAGTCAGTAGCTTCAAACATTTCTGGTATATGAAAAACATGTTTTTCAATGGCAAAAATCAATGAATATTGTAAATGCACAAACAGTAATATCTCCACATTGCAAGGTGCAATTCTGAAATTTTTTGCTTTTTCCTGTTAATCCTAGCATGATAAAGAAGATTCAAAGAGAGTGAGATGCCAGCTCCTTTCATTCAGTCAGTAGCTTCAAACATTTCTGGTATATGAAAAACATGTTTTTCAATGGCAAAAATCAATGAATATTGTAAATGCACAAACAGTAATATCTCCACATTGCAAGGTGCAATTCTGAAATTTTTTGCTTTTTCCTGCTAATCCTAGCATGATAAAGAAGATTCAAAGAGAGTGAGATGCCAGCTCCTTTCACTCAGTCAGTAGCTTCAAACATTTCTGGTATATGAAAAACATGTTTTTCAATGGCAAAAATCAATGAATATTGTAAATGCACAAACAGTAATATCTCCACATTGCAAGGTGCAATTCTGAAATTTTTTGCTTTTTCCTGCTAATCCTAGCATGATAAAGAAGATTCAAAGAGAGTGAGATGCCAGCTCCTTTCATTCAGTCAGTAGCTTCAAACATTTCTGGTATATGAAAAACATGTTTTTCAATGGCAAAAATCAATGAATATTGTAAATGCACAAACAGTAATATCTCCACATTGCAAGGTGCAATTCTGAAATTTTTTGCTTTTTCCTGCTAATCCTAGCATGATAAAGAAGATTCAAAGAGAGTGAGATGCCAGCTCCTTTCATTCAGTCAGTAGCTTCAAACATTTCTGGTATATGAAAAACATGTTTTTCAATGGCAAAAATCAATGAATATTGTAAATGCACAAACAGTAATATCTCCACATTGCAAGGTGCAATTCTGAAATTTTTTGCTTTTTCCTGCTAATCCTAGCATGATAAAGAAGATTCAAAGAGAGTGAGATGCCAGCTCCTTTCATTCAGTCAGTAGCTTCAAACATTTCTGGTATATGAAAAACATGTTTTTCAATGGCAAAAATCAATGAATATTGTAAATGCACAAACAGTAATATCTCCACATTGCAAGGTGCAATTCTGAAATTTTTTGCTTTTTCCTGTTAATCCTAGCATGATAAAGAAGATTCAAAGAGAGTGAGATGCCAGCTCCTTTCATTCAGTCAGTAGCTTCAAACATTTCTGGTATATGAAAAACATGTTTTTCAATGGCAAAAATCAATGAATATTGTAAATGCACAAACAGTAATATCTCCACATTGCACGGTGCAATTCTGAAATTTTTAGCTTTTTCCTGTTAATCCTAGCATGATAAAGAAGATTCAAAGAGAGTGAGATGCCAGCTCCTTTCATTCAGTCAGTAGCTTCAAACATTTCTGGTATATGAAAAACATGTTTTTCAATGGCAAAAATCAATGAATATTGTAAATGCACAAACAGTAATATCTCCACATTGCAAGGTGCAATTCTGAAATTTTTTGCTTTTTCCTGTTAATCCTAGCATGATAAAGAAGATTCAAAGAGAGTGAGATGCCAGCTCCTTTCATTCAGTCAGTAGCTTCAAACATTTCTGGTATATGAAAAACATGTTTTTCAATGGCAAAAATCAATGAATATTGTAAATGCCCAAACAGTAATATCTCCACATTGCAAGGTGCAATTCTGAAATTTTTTGCTTTTTCCTGCTAATCCTAGCATGATAAAGAAGATTCAAAGAGAGTGAGATGCCAGCTCCTTTCATTCAGTCAGTAGCTTCAAACATTTCTGGTATATGAAAAACATGTTTTTCAATGGCAAAAATCAATGAATATTGTAAATGCACAAACAGTAATATCTCCACATTGCAAGGTGCAATTCTGAAATTTTTTGCTTTTTCCTGCTAATCCTAGCATGATAAAGAAGATTCAAAGAGAGTGAGATGCCAGCTCCTTTCATTCAGTCAGTAGCTTCAAACATTTCTGGTATATGAAAAACATGTTTTTCAATGGCAAAAATCAATGAATATTGTAAATGCACAAACAGTAATATCTCCACATTGCACGGTGCAATTCTGAAATTTTTAGCTTTTTCCTGTTAATCCTAGCATGATAAAGAAGATTCAAAGAGAGTGAGATGCCAGCTCCTTTCATTCAGTCAGTAGCTTCAAACATTTCTGGTATATGAAAAACATGTTTTTCAATGGCAAAAATCAATGAATATTGTAAATGCACAAACAGTAATATCTCCACATTGCAAGGTGCAATTCTGAAATTTTTTGCTTTTTCCTGCTAATCCTAGCATGATAAAGAAGATTCAAAGAGAGTGAGATGCCAGCTCCTTTCATTCAGTCAGTAGCTTCAAACATTTCTGGTATATGAAAAACATGTTTTTCAATGGCAAAAATCAATGAATATTGTAAATGCACAAACAGTAATATCTCCACATTGCACGGTGCAATTCTGAAATTTTTAGCTTTTTCCTGTTAATCCTAGCATGATAAAGAAGATTCAAAGAGAGTGAGATGCCAGCTCCTTTCATTCAGTCAGTAGCTTCAAACATTTCTGGTATATGAAAAACATGTTTTTCAATGGCAAAAATCAATGAATATTGTAAATGCACAAACAGTAATATCTCCACATTGCAAGGTGCAATTCTGAAATTTTTTGCTTTTTCCTGTTAATCCTAGCATGATAAAGAAGATTCAAAGAGAGTGAGATGCCAGCTCCTTTCATTCAGTCAGTAGCTTCAAACATTTCTGGTATATGAAAAACATGTTTTTCAATGGCAAAAATCAATGAATATTGTAAATGCACAAACAGTAATATCTCAACATTGCAAGGTGCAATTCTGAAATTTTTTGCTTTTTCCTGCTAATCCTAGCATGATAAAGAAGATTCAAAGAGAGTGAGATGCCAGCTCCTTTCATTCAGTCAGTAGCTTCAAACATTTCTGGTATATGAAAAACATGTTTTTCAATGGCAAAAATCAATGAATATTGTAAATGCACAAACAGTAATATCTCCACATTGCACGGTGCAATTCTGAAATTTTTAGCTTTTTCCTGTTAATCCTAGCATGATAAAGAAGATTCAAAGAGAGTGAGATGCCAGCTCCTTTCATTCAGTCAGTAGCTTCAAACATTTCTGGTATATGAAAAACATGTTTTTCAATGGCAAAAATCAATGAATATTGTAAATGCACAAACAGTAATATCTCCACATTGCAAGGTGCAATTCTGAAATTTTTTGCTTTTTCCTGTTAATCCTAGCATGATAAAGAAGATTCAAAGAGAGTGAGATGCCAGCTCCTTTCATTCAGTCAGTAGCTTCAAACATTTCTGGTATATGAAAAACATGTTTTTCAATGGCAAAAATCAATGAATATTGTAAATGCACAAACAGTAATATCTCCACATTGCAAGGTGCAATTCTGAAATTTTTTGCTTTTTCCTGCTAATCCTAGCATGATAAAGAAGATTCAAAGAGAGTGAGATGCCAGCTCCTTTCATTCAGTCAGTAGCTTCAAACATTTCTGGTATATGAAAAACATGTTTTTCAATGGCAAAAATCAATGAATATTGTAAATGCACAAACAGTAATATCTCCACATTGCACGGTGCAATTCTGAAATTTTTAGCTTTTTCCTGTTAATCCTAGCATGATAAAGAAGATTCAAAGAGAGTGAGATGCCAGCTCCTTTCATTCAGTCAGTAGCTTCAAACATTTCTGGTATATGAAAAACATGTTTTTCAATGGCAAAAATCAATGAATATTGTAAATGCACAAACAGTAATATCTCCACATTGCAAGGTGCAATTCTGAAATTTTTTGCTTTTTCCTGTTAATCCTAGCATGATAAAGAAGATTCAAAGAGAGTGAGATGCCAGCTCCTTTCATTCAGTCAGTAGCTTCAAACATTTCTGGTATATGAAAAACATGTTTTTCAATGGCAAAAATCAATGAATATTGTAAATGCACAAACAGTAATATCTCCACATTGCAAGGTGCAATTCTGAAATTTTTTGCTTTTTCCTGCTAATCCTAGCATGATAAAGAAGATTCAAAGAGAGTGAGATGCCAGCTCCTTTCATTCAGTCAGTAGCTTCAAACATTTCTGGTATATGAAAAACATGTTTTTCAATTGCAAAAATCAATGAATATTGTAAATGCACAAACAGTAATATCTCCACATTGCACGGTGCAATTCTGAAATTTTTAGCTTTTTCCTGTTAATCCTAGCATGATAAAGAAGATTCAAAGAGAGTGAGATGCCAGCTCCTTTCATTCAGTCAGTAGCTTCAAACATTTCTGGTATATGAAAAACATGTTTTTCAATGGCAAAAATCAATGAATATTGTAAATGCACAAACAGTAATATCTCCACATTGCAAGGTGCAATTCTGAAATTTTTTGCTTTTTCCTGCTAATCCTAGCATGATAAAGAAGATTCAAAGAGAGTGAGATGCCAGCTCCTTTCATTCAGTCAGTAGCTTCAAACATTTCTGGTATATGAAAAACATGTTTTTCAATGGCAAAAATCAATGAATATTGTAAATGCACAAACAGTAATATCTCCACATTGCACGGTGCAATTCTGAAATTTTTAGCTTTTTCCTGTTAATCCTAGCATGATAAAGAAGATTCAAAGAGAGTGAGATGCCAGCTCCTTTCATTCAGTCAGTAGCTTCAAACATTTCTGGTATATGAAAAACATGTTTTTCAATGGCAAAAATCAATGAATATTGTAAATGCACAAACAGTAATATCTCCACATTGCAAGGTGCAATTCTGAAATTTTTTGCTTTTTCCTGTTAATCCTAGCATGATAAAGAAGATTCAAAGAGAGTGAGATGCCAGCTCCTTTCATTCAGTCAGTAGCTTCAAACATTTCTGGTATATGAAAAACATGTTTTTCAATGGCAAAAATCAATGAATATTGTAAATGCACAAACAGTAATATCTCCACATTGCAAGGTGCAATTCTGAAATTTTTTGCTTTTTCCTGCTAATCCTAGCATGATAAAGAAGATTCAAAGAGAGTGAGATGCCAGCTCCTTTCATTCAGTCAGTAGCTTCAAACATTTCTGGTATATGAAAAACATGTTTTTCAATGGCAAAAATCAATGAATATTGTAAATGCACAAACAGTAATATCTCCACATTGCACGGTGCAATTCTGAAATTTTTAGCTTTTTCCTGTTAATCCTAGCATGATAAAGAAGATTCAAAGAGAGTGAGATGCCAGCTCCTTTCATTCAGTCAGTAGCTTCAAACATTTCTGGTATATGAAAAACATGTTTTTCAATGGCAAAAATCAATGAATATTGTAAATGCACAAACAGTAATATCTCCACATTGCAAGGTGCAATTCTGAAATTTTTTGCTTTTTCCTGCTAATCCTAGCATGATAAAGAAGATTCAAAGAGAGTGAGATGCCAGCTCCTTTCATTCAGTCAGTAGCTTCAAACATTTCTGGTATATGAAAAACATGTTTTTCAATGGCAAAAATCAATGAATATTGTAAATGCACAAACAGTAATATCTCCACATTGCACGGTGCAATTCTGAAATTTTTAGCTTTTTCCTGTTAATCCTAGCATGATAAAGAAGATTCAAAGAGAGTGAGATGCCAGCTCCTTTCATTCAGTCAGTAGCTTCAAACATTTCTGGTATATGAAAAACATGTTTTTCAATGGCAAAAATCAATGAATATTGTAAATGCACAAACAGTAATATCTCCACATTGCAAGGTGCAATTCTGAAATTTTTTGCTTTTTCCTGTTAATCCTAGCATGATAAAGAAGATTCAAAGAGAGTGAGATGCCAGCTCCTTTCATTCAGTCAGTAGCTTCAAACATTTCTGGTATATGAAAAACATGTTTTTCAATGGCAAAAATCAATGAATATTGTAAATGCACAAACAGTAATATCTCCACATTGCAAGGTGCAATTCTGAAATTTTTTGCTTTTTCCTGCTAATCCTAGCATGATAAAGAAGATTCAAAGAGAGTGAGATGCCAGCTCCTTTCATTCAGTCAGTAGCTTCAAACATTTCTGGTATATGAAAAACATGTTTTTCAATGGCAAAAATCAATGAATATTGTAAATGCACAAACAGTAATATCTCCACATTGCACGGTGCAATTCTGAAATTTTTAGCTTTTTCCTGTTAATCCTAGCATGATAAAGAAGATTCAAAGAGAGTGAGATGGGGGGCGTGGCTTAGGCACAGACCAGGATGGCAGCATAGGTCTGAGCTCCATGAGGGCTAAAACTACAAAGCGACGATAAAAGCAACTTAAGAGGATTTATTCACTCAATTTTGGCATGGACAAACTTCTTAAAGCCTAAGGATCATCTGGATACTAAAAAGACTCTCCCTGACCCGTTATTCCAGGAGATATTTCATTTGGAAGCAGTGAGGTGCGTCCTTGATTTCATTCCAGTCGTGGGTATTGTGACATAGACCTGCAGGCTTGCAGGTCTGTGTGTCTCTGCAAGGGGACCCTCACTACTCCCTTCCTCTGGACCTAGGAATACCACTTATCAGCTGTTATTGGACAATTTGAAGAGGATTCATACTTTGAGGACGGTGGCACGGAGCCCTTAAAACCTGCTCTGCCGTTGTGGGGTGCCGATGGCTGCGGGACAAGCCGGTTCTGTACCTCAGCTTTTGCAGCTTGTGCTGGGAAGTAACAAGGACTGAGTCCTAATTAGACCTACGGGACTTTGTATCCCTGAAAACGGCCCCACTGAACCGGACCGCCAGCCTGCAAACTCTCCCTGCCTGCTAGTCACCCCACCACCAGCTGCGACCGGTGACAAGACTCCTGAACTGAAACCACCGGCCGACGTTGTGCAGGAAAGACTGCGGACCTCAGAGCCTTTGAAGTAGTGGCACTGCTCCTTTGGATTAAGCCTCCTTGCCTTTATGGGACTCCAGGGACAAGATTCTTGACACCAGCTGAAGTCCGGGACCCCATACCTGAACGTCGCGGAGACCGGGAGACGGAGCGAGACTACATACACCAAGCTAAGGTCAGATAAGCCCAGGCTGATGCCTGGGCTCTTATCGGATCCCTGAGGGTCCGTTGTCCGTGATCCAGGAGCTGCTTTGGGGGCAGCTGTGTCCCCTTCTGTTGTTGGGATGCTGCTATGGCTTTTCCCCCCCCTTAGCTGACTGCCACCGCTGGTATCTGCGTCCCGGCTCCCTCCTCTCCTGTGTGGTTGTTCCGTGTGTGAAGGGGCTGTTCCCGAGGTGGCGGTGCCCCCTCCTCTGTCCCGGAGCTGTCCGCTCCGCTCTCCTTACTGTGGCCGGACTCTGCTGATAACCTCAGCCAGCCTCCTCGTGGCCCCGGGGCTATTATAGTGGAGGTGGTATCTTGTGCCTGCTGCTGGGAGGCCGGTGCGTTCCTGTCTACCCCTAACTGACTGGCACCGCCGGTGTCCACGGCCGGTCTCTCCTACCTCTGAGGTCTGCTCTCTGCTCTCCGCGATCCCGGGGCTGTTCTGGGGGTGGTGTGTCTGCCCCTCCGCTGTGGGTCCGTTCCGCTCCTTGTCCCCCGGCTGACAGGCAAAGCCGGTACTCACGGCTCACTTTACCCTCTGCTGCCGAGCTGTGACAGATGATCCCGGGGCTGTTCCCTTGGTAGCGGTGCCCCCCTCATCTGACTGCGGGTCTGTTTGAATCTCCCGGCTCCCAGCTGACAGTCACCGCCGACACCCACGGTCCGCCTCCTCCTTCTGCCCGCAGCGCCGTTCTGTCACCTATGTGCCCCTAGTGTCTGGTCCCCACTGACTCTCATTGACTGCCGACCCCCCTCCTATTGCAGCGCTGCTGTGATCCCGCTTGTCACCGGCATCTATTACCAGCTGATACATTTGAATCTCCCGCCCCCTCCTGCAGTGCCGCTCTGCTCCGCTGTCCAAGGTGCTGATTTTATATTAGCACATATAAAGCGGTCTATCAGTTAATAAACAGTGTGACAGCAACTTGAGCACTAAGTTTGACCCTGAGGGGGAGGGAAGGGTTAAGTGGAACTGCTACTGTCCTCATATATATATACTGTGACCACGTTACCTGATATATATATTACAGTTGGTACTTATGGAACTCTACGGAACTGCTGACCTCCATAATAATTAGTTTCCTGTTCAGAACTATATGTGCCTTTTATTTTATCCCTCAGGTCAATTTTCATTATTTTTTTTTTTTTTTTTTTGATACTTTTGACTGTGATTTACATTTAAAGGATTGCATTCTAAGGGGTATATATCTCTGCAGTTTTTAAGGGTATTGATTGCTTCTTGTTGGAATGATATTTGTTTAATGCAAATTTATTCTAGTCATTGTTCCTAGTCATTTTGCAACTCTAAAGTCTTTTGTCCTCTCTTTAGGTCAGTTATTTCTAGTGTCATTTTTATATTTTTCTATATATATACACTCATAGGTCTGATATTTTATAATGGCGGCTAATAAAAAAAATACCCAAAAGTCTTTGGAAGCTCCCCTTAAATCTAGTGTGGTAAGAGCAAAGTCCTCCCAACGCTTTTCATTTTCAAATCCATCAGAAGATGCTATCAATACTATTAGTCCACTTAAGTCCAGATCACCTCATAGAAATCCGGAAGACAGACAGAGTTCTAAAGTAAGCTCTCCCACCAAAGAATCTTCTAAAAGTCTATTGTCTCCAAAATCACAGAGAATTCCTGATGCTAAAACTGTCCCTTCTACCGTAGTTAAAGAAAAAAAAGTGGAAGAGATGGATATTTCCATCTCTTCAAAGAGAAGGGACCCAGGAGCATGGAGCAACAAATATTCTTCACTGGCTACGAGTTCGGAGGAGGAATCCTCGGACACGTCTCCTAATCCTAGTCCAGATAAGAGACGCGCTAAAAAAGACTTCTCCCCTTCATCCTCAGACCCTACGCCTAGTGTTCCGGTCAAAATGCCCTTTTCACAAGAGTTGGGAAATACCGACCTTGGTTCATATCTGGACAATCTTTTAAAGACGATTGACAGAAATATGAAACTGGGCTTCGAGAAACAGGTAGACACCATGAAATCTACTTTGGAAGCTTTTGGTCTTAAATTGGAGGAAAATACTAAAAGACTTGAAACGGTGGAGGGAAGGGTAGAGTCTGTCTCTTCTGATAATCTAGAAATTAAATCTGAGCTTAAAAGACTCAGACTAAAAGTTGCGGATTTGGAGGATAGAAGTAGAAGAAGTAACTTGAAGATTAGAGGCATATCTGAGGATGTTTCTCCCTCAGATATTTCGGCTTTTGTCAAAGACTTATTTCACAAGACAATCCCATCCCTTTCTGAGCAGGATCTTATCATTGATAGGGCCCATCGCTTATTTCGTCCGACCTCCATCTCCTCGGATCTTCCTAGGGA
Source organism: Phyllobates terribilis (assembly GCF_046119375.1). Taxonomy (NCBI): domain Eukaryota; kingdom Metazoa; phylum Chordata; class Amphibia; order Anura; family Dendrobatidae; genus Phyllobates; species Phyllobates terribilis. Next base: position 10,422 of record NW_027370937.1, on the reverse strand, counting down.
TGTAATAGCTAGGTTACATTTTTTCTCGACCAAAGAGAGAATCTTGAACTATATTAGGGAAAACAGGACTTTTCCAGAGCCTTTCTCGCACCTAAAAATCTTCTCAGATTTTTCCAAAGAAACCATGGATACGAGAAGGTCATACAAATTGACCACAGATAGACTGAGGGATATGAATATCCCGTATAGGTGGGGCTTTCCAGTAAAGTTGCTGATTTTCTTTAACGGGAAAACATTTACTCTTACAGATCCTGAGGAAGGCCCTAAATTTTTTGATTTTATAAAAGACATTCCCTACAAAGTTACAAAGGCACCCCACCACTGAAATGAGAAACACTACTCCCTCGGGAGCCCTCTTTAAAAATAAACTCATTCTATCACCTCACCTAACATGCTATAATAAATTTACCATTCTTCTTTACATTTAGCCTTCATGGTTTGTCCACATTATTTTTCCCCCCAATCTGAGGGAGAACCTTTACGGTGAAGGTTCCCTCAGGAGATTTTTTGATTCGTTTTTTCTTTTTTCTTTGAATACTTGGTTACTGTTATTACTATTTTTGAATTAATATTAGAGATATTGTATTCCAGCTTTGATTGTCGGTTGATTTTTATTTCTTGGGAATTTGTTGGACCAACTGACCCCTCTCCCTTTGGTTTACTTTGATTACCAATTTACCTATGCCTATCAAGATCATCACCTATAATGTAAGAGGCCTAAACAGTCCCAATAAGAGATTCTCCCTTTGGAAGGAATTGGGTCATCTTGGTGCTGATGTTGCGTGTCTTCAGGAGACAAGGTTTGCCGAGGGGAAACACCCTACCTTCACCCACAAACGCTACCCTCATATATTTGAATCCACTAGCGACCGGAAAAAAGCCGGTGTAGCTACAGTGATTAGAGATTCTGTCCCATTTGAGTTTTTAGATCAGCATAGAGATGTCAATGGAAGGTTCCATATATTGCTCTGTAAACTGAATAATCATGAGTGCACTGTTGTTAATTTATACGCCCCAAATAAAAAGCAAATACCCTTTTTGAACAAGGTTTTTAGAAAGGTTGAAGAGGTTAGGAGAGGCGAATTGATTTTTTTAGGAGACTTCAACATGGTCCCGGATGGGCATATGGACTCTTCCTCCCCCAGCCGTCACCTATACCCGACGTTAAATAATTGGCTTTATAAAAATGAACTATTTGATACATTTAGATGTCTGCAAACTACCTCCAAAGAATTCTCCCACTTTTCGGATGCGCACCAAACGGCCTCTAGAATTGACTTAATAATAACTGATGTCTTTTCTTTACCCAAATTCTCTAACGTATCTATAGGCCTTAGGTCTCTATCAGATCATGCCCCTACGTCATGTGAAATTCATATTGGTCCTCTTATTAAAAATGGATTTCTTTGGAAATGTAGATCTTCACTTATTCATAACCCCAAGAACAAAAAAATTATTGAAAAAGCTATTTCTGATTATTTTAGGGAGAACGATACCCCAGATTTATCTAATCCCTTCTCCAGTTGGTGCGCTCACAAGGCCGTCCTACGTGGTGTACTAATGCAGATATCCTCATCTGAAAAAAAAGAAAAAAGATCAAAAATTAATTCTCTTCAAAAACTGATTAGGGAAAAAGAATTAGAGCAAATTAATCTTCCTTCCCCTTCCCCAATAATTCAAAAAGAGCTCTCAAATTTAAGGGTAGAGCTAAAATCAGAAATTTCTTCCTCCTATGATGCAATTATTCGGAAATCAAAATTTAATTACTATGCGGCTCTAAATAAACCTACCCGCTTTATGGCCCGCCTAGTCAAATGTAAAAGAGCAATTAATAGAATAGATAAAATAAAAAACAATAGTGGAATAACGTTTTGCCACCCTAAAGATATAGTGAACCAGTTTGCAAATTTTTACAAAAAACTCTACAACATCAAAACTGATCCTCTAATTTCCCATCCTCACCCAGATGCAATCAACAAATTTTTATCCTCCATTAACCTACCGAAATTGAGCCCTCTGGATCACGAGTCATTGAATAAGCCTTTTTCTAACCTTGAAATTATTAACACAATAAAGCAACTTAAAGATTTCAAGGCTCCGGGTCCAGATGGGTTCATCAATGAGTATTATAAAACTTTTTGTGACCTACTTTCTTCCCCTCTCACGAAAATTTTCAATCATGCTTCCTCAATAAGCTCCTTCCCCTCAGAAATGCTGGAAGCCACCATTACCCTAATACCCAAGTCTAAGGATGAGAGAGATAATGTTAAAAATTATAGGCCCATTTCGCTAATTAACACTGATATTAAGATATATTCGAAAATTCTGGCCAATCGTTTATCGACTATTCTCCCATCTCTCATCAACGACGATCAGATTGGCTTCGTTGGTGGGAGGCAAGCAACTGATGGCTCTAGAAGACTTCTGAATATTATTAAGGTGATAAATACGGCGAAACTCCCAACTTCATTGCTTGCTTTAGACGCTGAAAAAGCTTTCGACAGGTTAAATTGGCTATACCTTAAACTCACCCTTATTAAATTCGGTTTTGATAACAAATTTCTCTCTTCAATTATGGCCCTCTATTCTAACCCCCAAGCAAAAATTTATGTTAACAATTATCTCTCAAATCCAATCCCTATCACAAATGGTACTAGACAGGGTTGCCCACTTTCCCCCCTTCTCTTTGTCCTGGCTATGGAGCCTTTGGCACAGAGGATTAGAGAAAACACTGACATTAGGGGGATTTCTACCCCATCTCGAGAATTTAAAATTGGCCTCTTTGCAGATGATGTTATGCTTTCCTTGCTGGACCCAGTAAATTCGGTTGCGGAAGTTTCGAAGGTTCTAGAACTATTCTCTCAGATTTCTTATTTTAAGATCAATAATGAGAAGTCTAAACTTTTAAACATTAATCTGGACCGCCAGACGAGAGAGGTTTTACACTCGAGATTTTCCTTCGGTTTGGCTAAACGCAATCTGACTTATTTGGGGATCAGTATTGGTAAAACTATTAACTCAACAATTTCTGACAACCTGGTTCTGATTGAGGATATCGTCCGTGGAGATTTGATGGAATTTTTGAAAAGAGATTTGTCATGGTGGGGTAGAGTCCTCTCTATTAAGATGTTTGTTCTACCCAAAATCTTGTATTTTTTCCGCAACTTACCTTTAACTATTTCTCACATCTTTATTCAAAAAATTCAAAATCAGATTAATTCCTATGTCTGGGATAATAAACGTGCGAGGATATCTGCAGATATATTGTACAAGAATAAGTGCAACGGAGGTCTGAGCCACCCTAATATTTCCGCTTACTATTTGGCAAACCTCATCAAACAGAGCAGTAATTGGTTTAATTCTGACAGTCCCCCAGCTTGGATGACTCTAGAGACCTTCTTAAATAATGGCTCTTCTCCCCGTGAATTGTTACTTAGGCATCTCTTTAAACAGTGCACTCATGATTCTTCCCATCCTATTTTCCAGGCGATTATTGACGCCTGGAAAAAAATCGCCAAAAGAAAGAAAAAGAGTCCCCTAAGAGATTCTGATATGGATAAGTTTTCTTTTGTCAAAAATTTTCCAATTGGTTTTGTTGCTGATCTGTATAACTCTTCCATTCCAGATCAGTGGGACAATAAAGGGTTAAGGAAAATTGGAGACTTCTATGAAGCTTCTGCCTTTATTCCTTTCCAAACTCTTAAAAAAAGATTCAACTTACCTTCCTCTGATTTCTTTTTATACTCTCATTTAAAGAGCATTATTCTGGAATTTATTTCTGGTAAACTTATTGTTTCTGAAACCTCGGTGAACCTGTTAAGCAACCCATCCCACAAAATTTTTTGGAGCCTGAGACACATATATAACAGCTTCAATAATGATCTTTCCTTCCAAAAACACCTCTACATGATACGCTGGGAAAAAGATCTAAAACTCAATTTCCAATCCGATCAATGGGAGAGTGCTGTTCTTTTTTCTCAAGCCTCTAATATATCTATGCCCTTACAAGAGGCTTACTTCAAAATTCTAACCAGATGGTATTACACTCCAATCAGGCTTCACCATATAAAGCCCAGCAACTCTCCCCTTTGTTGGAGGCAGTGCGGCCTTAGGGGAGATCTTTTACATCTCTTTTGGAGCTGCCCTAAAATCCGGAATCTATGGGCTCAGATCTCTTCTTTGGTAGATGACCTTTTAGGCAGACCTGTAGTATTGACCCCTCAAATGGCTTTACTATCCTTAGATCTCGAACCATATAAGTCGTTTGAAAGATCTTTGGTGATTCACTTATTTTCAGTGTGTAAGAACGCATTGGCTTTTTATTGGAGAAAGTCACATGTCCCCACTTTGGAGGACTTAGTTGATAAGATGAATCTCCATAGAATATTTGAACTCAGATTTGCCCTTATCAACAATAATTTACTTAAATTTTCTAGGAAGTGGGATATTTGGCTCACTAAATTCCCTCAACCCTCTCATAACGCTGGAACATCTTAATGTGTGTCGTGTTTAGCTCATTAATATGTTTAGTTTTTGCTAATGATAGTAATGTGTGTTTAAAGTGTTCAAATTTCTGTATTATCGTATATACTATTTGACGAACAAATTTCTCCCATCTCTCCTGATTATCCATTCCTGTTTGTTCCCTTTCCCTTTCCCTTCCCTCAGAATTTTTCCCTTATTATGAATATTCTTTTGTCACTACTTTTATGCTATGTGTGTTATTCCCCTGTTAAATTGTTTATTAAAAATAAAAAAATATGGTAAAACAAAGAGAGTGAGATGCCAGCTCCTTTCATTCAGTCAGTAGCTTCAAACATTTCTGGTATATGAAAAACATGTTTTTCAATGGCAAAAATCAATGAATATTGTAAATGCACAAACAGTAATATCTCCACATTGCAAGGTGCAATTCTGAAATTTTTTGCTTTTTCCTGCTAATCCTAGCATGATAAAGAAGATTCAAAGAGAGTGAGATGCCAGCTCCTTTCATTCAGTCAGTAGCTTCAAACATTTCTGGTATATGAAAAACATGTTTTTCAATGGCAAAAATCAATGAATATTGTAAATGCACAAACAGTAATATCTCCACATTGCACAGTGCAATTCTGAAATTTTTAGCTTTTTCCTGTTAATCCTAGCATGATAAAGAAGATTCAAAGAGAGTGAGATGCCAGCTCCTTTCATTCAGTCAGTAGCTTCAAACATTTCTGGTATATGAAAAACATGTTTTTCAATGGCAAAAATCAATGAATATTGTAAATGCACAAACAGTAATATCTCCACATTGCAAGGTGCAATTCTGAAATTTTTTGCTTTTTCCTGTTAATCCTAGCATGATAAAGAAGATTCAAAGAGAGTGAGATGCCAGCTCCTTTCATTCAGTCAGTAGCTTCAAACATTTCTGGTATATGAAAAACATGTTTTTCAATGGCAAAAATCAATGAATATTGTAAATGCACAAACAGTAATATCTCCACATTGCAAGGTGCAATTCTGAAATTTTTTGCTTTTTCCTGCTAATCCTAGCATGATAAAGAAGATTCAAAGAGAGTGAGATGCCAGCTCCTTTCATTCAGTCAGTAGCTTCAAACATTTCTGGTATATGAAAAACATGTTTTTCAATGGCAAAAATCAATGAATATTGTAAATGCACAAACAGTAATATCTCCACATTGCACGGTGCAATTCTGAAATTTTTAGCTTTTTCCTGTTAATCCTAGCATGATAAAGAAGATTCAAAGAGAGTGAGATGCCAGCTCCTTTCATTCAGTCAGTAGCTTCAAACATTTCTGGTATATGAAAAACATGTTTTTCAATGGCAAAAATCAATGAATATTGTAAATGCACAAACAGTAATATCTCCACATTGCAAGGTGCAATTCTGAAATTTTTTGCTTTTTCCTGCTAATCCTAGCATGATAAAGAAGATTCAAAGAGAGTGAGATGCCAGCTCCTTTCATTCAGTCAGTAGCTTCAAACATTTCTGGTATATGAAAAACATGTTTTTCAATGGCAAAAATCAATGAATATTGTAAATGCACAAACAGTAATATCTCCACATTGCACGGTGCAATTCTGAAATTTTTAGCTTTTTCCTGTTAATCCTAGCATGATAAAGAAGATTCAAAGAGAGTGAGATGCCAGCTCCTTTCATTCAGTCAGTAGCTTCAAACATTTCTGGTATATGAAAAACATGTTTTTCAATGGCAAAAATCAATGAATATTGTAAATGCACAAACAGTAATATCTCCACATTGCAAGGTGCAATTCTGAAATTTTTTGCTTTTTCCTGTTAATCCTAGCATGATAAAGAAGATTCAAAGAGAGTGAGATGCCAGCTCCTTTCATTCAGTCAGTAGCTTCAAACATTTCTGGTATATGAAAAACATGTTTTTCAATGGCAAAAATCAATGAATATTGTAAATGCACAAACAGTAATATCTCCACATTGCAAGGTGCAATTCTGAAATTTTTTGCTTTTTCCTGCTAATCCTAGCATGATAAAGAAGATTCAAAGAGAGTGAGATGCCAGCTCCTTTCATTCAGTCAGTAGCTTCAAACATTTCTGGTATATGAAAAACATGTTTTTCAATGGCAAAAATCAATGAATATTGTAAATGCACAAACAGTAATATCTCCACATTGCACGGTGCAATTCTGAAATTTTTAGCTTTTTCCTGTTAATCCTAGCATGATAAAGAAGATTCAAAGAGAGTGAGATGCCAGCTCCTTTCATTCAGTCAGTAGCTTCAAACATTTCTGGTATATGAAAAACATGTTTTTCAATGGCAAAAATCAATGAATATTGTAAATGCACAAACAGTAATATCTCCACATTGCAAGGTGCAATTCTGAAATTTTTTGCTTTTTCCTGCTAATCCTAGCATGATAAAGAAGATTCAAAGAGAGTGAGATGCCAGCTCCTTTCATTCAGTCAGTAGCTTCAAACATTTCTGGTATATGAAAAACATGTTTTTCAATGGCAAAAATCAATGAATATTGTAAATGCACAAACAGTAATATCTCCACATTGCAAGGTGCAATTCTGAAATTTTTTGCTTTTTCCTGTTAATCCTAGCATGATAAAGAAGATTCAAAGAGAGTGAGATGCCAGCTCCTTTCATTCAGTCAGTAGCTTCAAACATTTCTGGTATATGAAAAACATGTTTTTCAATGGCAAAAATCAATGAATATTGTAAATGCACAAACAGTAATATCTCCACATTGCAAGGTGCAATTCTGAAATTTTTTGCTTTTTCCTGCTAATCCTAGCATGATAAAGAAGATTCAAAGAGAGTGAGATGCCAGCTCCTTTCATTCAGTCAGTAGCTTCAAACATTTCTGGTATATGAAAAACATGTTTTTCAATGGCAAAAATCAATGAATATTGTAAATGCACAAACAGTAATATCTCCACATTGCACGGTGCAATTCTGAAATTTTTAGCTTTTTCCTGTTAATCCTAGCATGATAAAGAAGATTCAAAGAGAGTGAGATGCCAGCTCCTTTCATTCAGTCAGTAGCTTCAAACATTTCTGGTATATGAAAAACATGTTTTTCAATGGCAAAAATCAATGAATATTGTAAATGCATAAACAGTAATATCTCCACATTGCAAGGTGCAATTCTGAAATTTTTTGCTTTTTCCTGCTAATCCTAGCATGATAAAGAAGATTCAAAGAGAGTGAGATGCCAGCTCCTTTCATTCAGTCAGTAGCTTCAAACATTTCTGGTATATGAAAAACATGTTTTTCAATGGCAAAAATCAATGAATATTGTAAATGCACAAACAGTAATATCTCCACATTGCAAGGTGCAATTCTGAAATTTTTTGCTTTTTCCTGTTAATCCTAGCATGATAAAGAAGATTCAAAGAGAGTGAGATGCCAGCTCCTTTCATTCAGGCAGTAGCTTCAAACATTTCTGGTATATGAAAAACATGTTTTTCAATGGCAAAAATCAATGAATATTGTAAATGCACAAACAGTAATATCTCCACATTGCAAGGTGCAATTCTGAAATTTTTTGCTTTTTCCTGCTAATCCTAGCATGATAAAGAAGATTCAAAGAGAGTGAGATGCCAGCTCCTTTCATTCAGTCAGTAGCTTCAAACATTTCTGGTATATGAAAAACATGTTTTTCAATGGCAAAAATCAATGAATATTGTAAATGCACAAACAGTAATATCTCCACATTGCACGGTGCAATTCTGAAATTTTTAGCTTTTTCCTGTTAATCCTAGCATGATAAAGAAGATTCAAAGAGAGTGAGATGCCAGCTCCTTTCATTCAGTCAGTAGCTTCAAACATTTCTGGTATATGAAAAACATGTTTTTCAATGGCAAAAATCAATGAATATTGTAAATGCATAAACAGTAATATCTCCACATTGCAAGGTGCAATTCTGAAATTTTTTGCTTTTTCCTGCTAATCCTAGCATGATAAAGAAGATTCAAAGAGAGTGAGATGCCAGCTCCTTTCATTCAGTCAGTAGCTTCAAACATTTCTGGTATATGAAAAACATGTTTTTCAATGGCAAAAATCAATGAATATTGTAAATGCACAAACAGTAATATCTCCACATTGCAAGGTGCAATTCTGAAATTTTTTGCTTTTTCCTGCTAATCCTAGCATGATAAAGAAGATTCAAAGAGAGTGAGATGCCAGCTCCTTTCATTCAGTCAGTAGCTTCAAACATTTCTGGTATATGAAAAACATGTTTTTCAATGGCAAAAATCAATGAATATTGTAAATGCACAAACAGTAATATCTCCACATTGCACGGTGCAATTCTGAAATTTTTAGCTTTTTCCTGTTAATCCTAGCATGATAAAGAAGATTCAAAGAGAGTGAGATGCCAGCTCCTTTCATTCAGTCAGTAGCTTCAAACATTTCTGGTATATGAAAAACATGTTTTTCAATGGCAAAAATCAATGAATATTGTAAATGCACAAACAGTAATATCTCCACATTGCAAGGTGCAATTCTGAAATTTTTTGCTTTTTCCTGCTAATCCTAGCATGATAAAGAAGATTCAAAGAGAGTGAGATGCCAGCTCCTTTCATTCAGTCAGTAGCTTCAAACATTTCTGGTATATGAAAAACATGTTTTTCAATGGCAAAAATCAATGAATATTGTAAATGCACAAACAGTAATATCTCCACATTGCACGGTGCAATTCTGAAATTTTTAGCTTTTTCCTGTTAATCCTAGCATGATAAAGAAGATTCAAAGAGAGTGAGATGCCAGCTCCTTTCATTCAGTCAGTAGCTTCAAACATTTCTGGTATATGAAAAACATGTTTTTCAATGGCAAAAATCAATGAATATTGTAAATGCACAAACAGTAATATCTCCACATTGCAAGGTGCAATTCTGAAATTTTTTGCTTTTTCCTGTTAATCCTAGCATGATAAAGAAGATTCAAAGAGAGTGAGATGCCAGCTCCTTTCATTCAGTCAGTAGCTTCAAACATTTCTGGTATATGAAAAACATGTTTTTCAATGGCAAAAATCAATGAATATTGTAAATGCACAAACAGTAATATCTCCACATTGCAAGGTCCAATTCTGAAATTTTTTGCTTTTTCCTGCTAATCCTAGCATGATAAAGAAGATTCAAAGAGAGTGAGATGCCAGCTCCTTTCATTCAGTCAGTAGCTTCAAACATTTCTGGTATATGAAAAACATGTTTTTCAATGGCAAAAATCAATGAATATTGTAAATGCACAAACAGTAATATCTCCACATTGCACGGTGCAATTCTGAAATTTTTAGCTTTTTCCTGTTAATCCTAGCATGATAAAGAAGATTCAAAGAGAGTGAGATGCCAGCTCCTTTCATTCAGTCAGTAGCTTCAAACATTTCTGGTATATGAAAAACATGTTTTTCAATGGCAAAAATCAATGAATATTGTAAATGCACAAACAGTAATATCTCCACATTGCAAGGTGCAATTCTGAAATTTTTTGCTTTTTCCTGCTAATCCTAGCATGATAAAGAAGATTCAAAGAGAGTGAGATGCCAGCTCCTTTCATTCAGTCAGTAGCTTCAAACATTTCTGGTATATGAAAAACATGTTTTTCAATGGCAAAAATCAATGAATATTGTAAATGCACAAACAGTAATATCTCCACATTGCACGGTGCAATTCTGAAATTTTTAGCTTTTTCCTGTTAATCCTAGCATGATAAAAAAGATTCAAAGAGAGTGAGATGCCAGCTCCTTTCATTCAGTCAGTAGCTTCAAACATTTCTGGTATATGAAAAACATGTTTTTCAATGGCAAAAATCAATGAATATTGTAAATGCACAAACAGTAATATCTCCACATTGCAAGGTGCAATTCTGAAATTTTTTGCTTTTTCCTGTTAATCCTAGCATGATAAAGAAGATTCAAAGAGAGTGAGATGCCAGCTCCTTT
>NW_027370936.1:0-32079 GCF_046119375.1 Phyllobates terribilis | reverse complement strand
TAGTCATGATAAAGAAGATTCAAAGAGAGTGAGATGCCAGCTCCTTTCATTCAGTCAGTAGCTTCAAACATTTCTGGTATATGAAGAAACATTGAGGGATTAGATGAATAGAAGATTCAAAGAGAGTGAGATGCCAGCTCTTTATTCAGTCAGTACTTCAAACATTTCTTATTTCAATGGCAAAATCAATGAAATATTGTAACTGCAAAAACAGTAATATCTCCACATTACGGTGCATTCTGAAATTTTTGCTTTTTCTGTTAACTAGCATATAAGAAGATTTCAAGAGAGTGAGAAGCCTGCTTCCTTTCATTCAGTCAGTAGCTTCAAAAACTTTTGGTATATGAAAAACATGTTTTCGTAATTAGCATGATAAAGAAGATTCAAAGAGAGTGAGATGCCAGCTCCTTTCATTCAGTCAGTAGCTTCAAACATTTCTGGACATGTTTTCAATGGCAAAAATCAATGAATATTGTAAATGCACAAACAGTAATATCTCCACATTGCACGGTGCAATTCTGAAATTTTTAGCTTTTTCCTGTTAATCCTAGCATGATAAAGAAGATTCAAAGAGAGTGAGATGCCAGCTCCTTTCATTCAGTCAGTAGCTTCAAACATTTCTGGTATATGAAAACATGTTTTTCAATGGCAAAAATCAATGAATATTGTAAATGCACAAACAGTAATATCTCCACATTGCACGGTGCAATTCTGAAATTTTTAGCTTTTTCCTGTTAATCCTAGCATGATAAAGAAGATTCAAAGAGAGTGAGATGCCAGCTCCTTTCATTCAGTCAGTAGCTTCAAACATTTCTGGACGTTTTTCAATGGCAAAATCAATGAATATTGTAAATGCACAAACAGTAATATCTCCACATTGCACGGTGCAATTCTGAAATTTTTTGCTTTTTCCTGTTAATCCTAGCATGATAAAGAAGATTCAAAGAGAGTGAGATGCCAGCTCCTTTCATTCAGTCAGTAGCTTCAAACATTTCTGGTATATGAAAAACATGTTTTTCAATGGCAAAAATCAATGAATATTGTAAATGCACAAACAGTATATCTCCACATTGCACGGTGCAATTCTGAAATTTTTAGCTTTTTCCTGTTAATCCTAGCATGATAAAGAAGATTCAAAGAGAGTGAGATGCCAGCTCCTTTCATTCAGTCAGTAGCTTCAAACATTTCTGGTAAATGAAAAACGTTTTTCAATGGCAAAAATCAATGAATATTGTAAATGCACAAACAGTAATATCTCCACATTGCACGGTGCAATTCTGAAATTTTTAGCTTTTCCTGTTAATCCTAGCATGATAAAGAAGATTCAAAGAGAGTGAGATGCCAGCTCCTTTCATTCAGTCAGTAGCTTCAAACATTTCTGGTATATGAAAACATGTTTTTCAATGGCAAAAATCAATGAATATTGTAAATGCACAAACAGTAATATCTCCACATTGCACGGTGCAATTCTGAAATTTTTAGCTTTTTCCTGTTAATCCTAGCATGATAAAGAAGATTCAAAGAGAGTGAGATGCCAGCTCCTTTCATTCAGTCAGTAGCTTCAAACATTTCTGGTATATGAAAAACATGTTTTTCAATGGCAAAAATCAATGAATATTGTAAATGCACAAACAGTAATATCTCCACATTGCACGGTGCAATTCTGAAATTTTTAGCTTTTTCCTGTTAATCCTAGCATGATAAAGAAGATTCAAAGAGAGTGAGATGCCAGCTCCTTTCATTCAGTCAGTAGCTTCAAACATTTCTGGACGTTTTTCAATGGCAAAAATCAATGAATATTGTAAATGCACAAACAGTAATATCTCCACATTGCACGGTGCAATTCTGAAATTTTTAGCTTTTTCCTGTTAATCCTAGCATGATAAAGAAGATTCAAAGAGAGTGAGATGCCAGCTCCTTTCATTCAGTCAGTAGCTTCAAACATTCTTGGTTTTTGAAAAAACATGTTTTTCAATGGCAAAAATCAATGAATATTGTAAATGCACAAACAGTAATATCTCCACATGCACGGTGCAATTCTGAAATTTTTAGCTTTTCCTGTTAATCCTAGCATGATAAAGAAGATTCAAAGAGAGTGAGATGGCCAGCTCCTTTCATTCAGTCAGTAGCTTCAAACATTTTCTGGACGTTTTTCAATGGCAAAAATCAATGAATATTGTAAATGCACAAACAGTAATATCTCCACATTGCACGGTGCAATTCTGAAATTTTTAGCTTTTTCCTGTTAATCCTAGCATGATAAAGAAGATTCAAAGAGAGTGAGATGCCAGCTCCTTTCATTCAGTCAGTAGCTTCAAACATTTCTGGTATATGAAAAACATGGTTTTCAATGGCAAAAATCAATGAATATTGTAAATGCACAAACAGTAATATCTCCACATTGCACGGTGCAATTCTGAAATTTTTAGCTTTTTCCTGTTAATCCTAGCATGATAAAGAAGATTCAAAGAGAGTGAGATGCCAGCTCCTTTCATTCAGTCAGTAGCTTCAAACATTTCTGGTGTTTTTCAATGGCAAAAATCAATGAATATTGTAAATGCACAAACAGTAATATCTCCACATTGCACGGTGCAATTCTGAAATTTTTAGCTTTTTCCTGTTAATCCTAGCATGATAAAGAAGATTCAAAGAGAGTGAGATGCCAGCTCCTTTCATTCAGTCAGTAGCTTCAAACATTTCTGGACGTTTTTCAATGGCAAAAATCAATGAATATTGTAAATGCACAAACAGTAATATCTCCACATTGCACGGTGCAATTCTGAAATTTTTAGCTTTTTCCTGTTAATCCTAGCATGATAAAGAAGATTCAAAGAGAGTGAGATGCCAGCTCCTTTCATTCAGTCAGTAGCTTCAAACATTTCTGGAAAAACGTTTTTCAATGGCAAAAATCAATGAATATTGTAAATGCACAAACAGTAATATCTCCACATTGCACGGTGCAATTCTGAAATTTTTAGCTTTTCCTGTTAATCCTAGCATGATAAAGAAGATTCAAAGAGAGTGAGATGCCAGCTCCTTTCATTCAGTCAGTAGCTTCAAACATTTCTGGTATATGAAAAACATGTTTTTCAATGGCAAAAATCAATGAATATTGTAAATGCACAAACAGTAATATCTCCACATTGCACGGTGCAATTCTGAAATTTTTAGCTTTTTCCTGTTAATCCTAGCATGATAAAGAAGATTCAAAGAGAGTGAGATGCCAGCTCCTTTCATTCAGTCAGTAGCTTCAAACATTTCTGGTACATGTTTTTCAATGGCAAAAATCAATGAATATTGTAAATGCACAAACAGTAATATCTCCACATTGCACGGTGCAATTCTGAAATTTTTAGCTTTTTCCTGTTAATCCTAGCATGATAAAGAAGATTCAAAGAGAGTGAGATGCCAGCTCCTTTCATTCAGTCAGTAGCTTCAAACATTTCTGGACGTTTTTCAATGGCAAAAATCAATGAATATTGTAAATGCACAAACAGTAATATCTCCACATTGCACGGTGCAATTCTGAAATTTTTAGCTTTTTCCTGTTAATCCTAGCATGATAAAGAAGATTCAAAGAGAGTGAGATGCCAGCTCCTTTCATTCAGTCAGTAGCTTCAAACATTTCTGGACGTTTTTCAATGGCAAAAATCAATGAATATTGTAAATGCACAAACAGTAATATCTCCACATTGCACGGTGCAATTCTGAAATTTTTAGCTTTTTCCTGTTAATCCTAGCATGATAAAGAAGATTCAAAGAGAGTGAGATGCCAGCTCCTTTCATTCAGTCAGTAGCTTCAAACATTTCTGGTATATGAAAAACATGTTTTTCAATGGCAAAAATCAATGAATATTGTAAATGCACAAACAGTAATATCTCCACATTGCACGGTGCAATTCTGAAATTTTTAGCTTTTTCCTGTTAATCCTAGCATGATAAAGAAGATTCAAAGAGAGTGAGATGCCAGCTCCTTTCATTCAGTCAGTAGCTTCAAACATTTCTGGTATATGAAAAACATGTTTTTCAATGGCAAAAATCAATGAATATTGTAAATGCACAAACAGTAATATCTCCACATTGCACGGTGCAATTCTGAAATTTTTAGCTTTTTCCTGTTAATCCTAGCATGATAAAGAAGATTCAAAGAGAGTGAGATGCCAGCTCCTTTCATTCAGTCAGTAGCTTCAAACATTTCTGGACGTTTTTCAATGGCAAAAATCAATGAATATTGTAAATGCACAAACAGTAATATCTCCACATTGCACGGTGCAATTCTGAAATTTTTAGCTTTTTCCTGTTAATCCTAGCATGATAAAGAAGATTCAAAGAGGAGTGAGATGCCAGCTCCTTTCATTCAGTCAGTAGCTTCAAACATTTCTGGTATATGAAAAACATGTTTTTCAATGGCAAAAATCAATGAATATTGTAAATGCACAAACAGTAATATCTCCACATTGCACGGTGCAATTCTGAAATTTTTAGCTTTTTCCTGTTAATCCTAGCATGATAAAGAAGATTCAAAGAGAGTGAGATGCCAGCTCCTTTCATTCAGTCAGTAGCTTCAAACATTTCTGGTATATGAAAAACATGTTTTTCAATGGCAAAAATCAATGAATATTGTAAATGCACAAACAGTAATATCTCCACATTGCACGGTGCAATTCTGAAATTTTTAGCTTTTTCCTGTTAATCCTAGCATGATAAAGAAGATTCAAAGAGAGTGAGATGCCAGCTCCTTTCATTCAGTCAGTAGCTTCAAACATTTCTGGACGTTTTCAATGGCAAAAATCAATGAATATTGTAAATGCACAAACAGTAATATCTCCACATTGCACGGTGCAATTCTGAAATTTTTAGCTTTTTCCTGTTAATCCTAGCATGATAAAGAAGATTCAAAGAGAGTGAGATGCCAGCTCCTTTCATTCAGTCAGTAGCTTCAAACATTTCTGGACGTTTTTCAATGGCAAAAATCAATGAATATTGTAAATGCACAAACAGTAATATCTCCACATTGCACGGTGCAATTCTGAAATTTTTAGCTTTTTCCTGTTAATCCTAGCATGATAAAGAAGATTCAAAGAGAGTGAGATGCCAGCTCCTTTCATTCAGTCAGTAGCTTCAAACATTTCTGGTATATGAAAAACATTTTTCAATGGCAAAAATCAATGAATATTGTAAATGCACAAACAGTAATATCTCCACATTGCACGGTGCAATTCTGAAATTTTTAGCTTTTTCCTGTTAATCCTAGCATGATAAAGAAGATTCAAAGAGAGTGAGATGCCAGCTCCTTTCATTCAGTCAGTAGCTTCAAACATTTCTGGTATATGAAAAACATGTTTTTCAATGGCAAAAATCAATGAATATTGTAAATGCACAAACAGTAATATCTCCACATTGCACGGTGCAATTCTGAAATTTTTTGCTTTTTCCTGCTAATCCTAGCATGATAAAGAAGATTCAAAGAGAGTGAGATGCCAGCTCCTTTCATTCAGTCAGTAGCTTCAAACATTTCTGGACGTTTTTCAATGGCAAAAATCAATGAATATTGTAAATGCACAAACAGTAATATCTCCACATTGCACGGTGCAATTCTGAAATTTTTAGCTTTTTCCTGTTAATCCTAGCATGATAAAGAAGATTCAAAGAGAGTGAGATGCCAGCTCCTTTCATTCAGTCAGTAGCTTCAAACATTTCTGGACGTTTTTCAATGGCAAAAATCAATGAATATTGTAAATGCACAAACAGTAATATCTCCACATTGCACGGTGCAATTCTGAAATTTTTTGCTTTTTCCTGCTAATCCTAGCATGATAAAGAAGATTCAAAGAGAGTGAGATGCCAGCTCCTTTCATTCAGTCAGTAGCTTCAAACATTTCTGGTATATGAAAAACATGTTTTTCAATGGCAAAAATCAATGAATATTGTAAATGCACAAACAGTAATATCTCCACATTGCACGGTGCAATTCTGAAATTTTAGCTTTTTCCTGTTAATCCTAGCATGATAATGAAGATTCAAAGAGAGTGAGATGCCAGCTCCTTTCATTCAGTCAGTAGCTTCAAACATTTCTGGACGTTTTTCAATGGCAAAAATCAATGAATATTGTAAATGCACAAACAGTAATATCTCCACATTGCACGGTGCAATTCTGAAATTTTTAGCTTTTTCCTGTTAATCCTAGCATGATAAAGAAGATTCAAAGAGAGTGAGATGCCAGCTCCTTTCATTCAGTCAGTAGCTTCAAACATTTCTGGACGTTTTTCAATGGCAAAAATCAATGAATATTGTAAATGCACAAACAGTAATATCTCCACATTGCACGGTGCAATTCTGAAATTTTTAGCTTTTTCCTGTTAATCCTAGCATGATAAAGAAGATTCAAAGAGAGTGAGATGCCAGCTCCTTTCATTCAGTCAGTAGCTTCAAACATTTCTGGTATATGAAAAACATGTTTTTCAATGGCAAAAATCAATGAATATTGTAAATGCACAAACAGTAATATCTCCACATTGCACGGTGCAATTCTGAAATTTTTAGCTTTTTCCTGCTAATCCTAGCATGATAAAGAAGATTCAAAGAGAGTGAGATGCCAGCTCCTTTCATTCAGTCAGTAGCTTCAAACATTTCTGGTATATGAAAAACATGTTTTTCAATGGCAAAAATCAATGAATATTGTAAATGCACAAACAGTAATATCTCCACATTGCACGGTGCAATTCTGAAATTTTTAGCTTTTTCCTGTTAATCCTAGCATGATAAAGAAGATTCAAAGAGAGTGAGATGCCAGCTCCTTTCATTCAGTCAGTAGCTTCAAACATTTCTGGTATATGAAAACCATGTTTTTCAATGGCAAAAATCAATGAATATTGTAAATGCACAAACAGTAATATCTCCACATTGCACGGTGCAATTCTGAAATTTTTAGCTTTTTCCTGTTAATCCTAGCATGATAAAGAAGATTCAAAGAGAGTGAGATGCCAGCTCCTTTCATTCAGTCAGTAGCTTCAAACATTTCTGGACGTTTTTCAATGGCAAAAATCAATGAATATTGTAAATGCACAAACAGTAATATCTCCACATTGCACGGTGCAATTCTGAAATTTTTAGCTTTTTCCTGTTAATCCTAGCATGATAAAGAAGATTCAAAGAGAGTGAGATGCCAGCTCCTTTCATTCAGTCAGTAGCTTCAAACATTTCTGGTATATGAAAAACATGTTTTTCAATGGCAAAAATCAATGAATATTGTAAATGCACAAACAGTAATATCTCCACATTGCACGGTGCAATTCTGAAATTTTTAGCTTTTTCCTGTTAATCCTAGCATGATAAAGAAGATTCAAAGAGAGTGAGATGCCAGCTCCTTTCATTCAGTCAGTAGCTTCAAACATTTCTGGTATATGAAAAACATGTTTTTCAATGGCAAAAACCAATGAATATTGTAAATGCACAAACAGTAATATCTCCACATTGCACGGTGCAATTCTGAAATTTTTAGCTTTTTCCTGTTAATCCTAGCATGATAAAGAAGATTCAAAGAGAGTGAGATGCCAGCTCCTTTCATTCAGTCAGTAGCTTCAAACATTTCTGGACGTTTTTCAATGGCAAAAATCAATGAATATTGTAAATGCACAAACAGTAATATCTCCACATTGCACGGTGCAATTCTGAAATTTTTAGCTTTTTCCTGTTAATCCTAGCATGATAAAGAAGATTCAAAGAGAGTGAGATGCCAGCTCCTTTCATTCAGTCAGTAGCTTCAAACATTTCTGGACGTTTTTCAATGGCAAAAATCAATGAATATTGTAAATGCACAAACAGTAATATCTCCACATTGCACGGTGCAATTCTGAAATTTTTAGCTTTTTCCTGTTAATCCTAGCATGATAAAGAAGATTCAAAGAGAGTGAGATGCCAGCTCCTTTCATTCAGTCAGTAGCTTCAAACATTTCTGGTATATGAAAAACATGTTTTTCAATGGCAAAAATCAATGAATATTGTAAATGCACAAACAGTAATATCTCCACATTGCACGGTGCAATTCTGAAATTTTTAGCTTTTTCCTGTTAATCCTAGCATGATAAAGAAGATTCAAAGAGAGTGAGATGCCAGCTCCTTTCATTCAGTCAGTAGCTTCAAACATTTCTGGACGTTTTTCAATGGCAAAAATCAATGAATATTGTAAATGCACAAACAGTAATATCTCCACATTGCACGGTGCAATTCTGAAATTTTTTGCTTTTTCCTGCTAATCCTAGCATGATAAAGAAGATTCAAAGAGAGTGAGATGCCAGCTCCTTTCATTCAGTCAGTAGCTTCAAACATTTCTGGTATATGAAAACATGTTTTTCAATGGCAAAAATCAATGAATATTGTAAATGCACAAACAGTAATATCTCCACATTGCACGGTGCAATTCTGAAATTTTTAGCTTTTTCCTGTTAATCCTAGCATGATAAAGAAGATTCAAAGAGAGTGAGATGCCAGCTCCTTTCATTCAGTCAGTAGCTTCAAACATTTCTGGTATATGAAAAACATGTTTTTCAATGGCAAAAATCAATGAATATTGTAAATGCACAAACAGTAATATCTCCACATTGCACGGTGCAATTCTGAAATTTTTAGCTTTTTCCTGTTAATCCTAGCATGATAAAGAAGATTCAAAGAGAGTGAGATGCCAGCTCCTTTCATTCAGTCAGTAGCTTCAAACATTTCTGGTATATGAAAAACATGTTTTTCAATGGCAAAAATCAATGAATATTGTAAATGCACAAACAGTAATATCTCCACATTGCACGGTGCAATTCTGAAATTTTTAGCTTTTTCCTGTTAATCCTAGCATGATAAAGAAGATTCAAAGAGAGTGAGATGCCAGCTCCTTTCATTCAGTCAGTAGCTTCAAACATTTCTGGACGTTTTTCAATGGCAAAAATCAATGAATATTGTAAATGCACAAACAGTAATATCTCCACATTGCACGGTGCAATTCTGAAATTTTTAGCTTTTTCCTGTTAATCCTAGCATGATAAAGAAGATTCAAAGAGAGTGAGATGCCAGCTCCTTTCATTCAGTCAGTAGCTTCAAACATTTCTGGTATATGAAAAACATGTTTTTCAATGGCAAAAATCAATGAATATTGTAAATGCACAAACAGTAATATCTCCACATTGCACGGTGCAATTCTGAAATTTTTAGCTTTTTCCTGTTAATCCTAGCATGATAAAGAAGATTCAAAGAGAGTGAGATGCCAGCTCCTTTCATTCAGTCAGTAGCTTCAAACATTTCTGGACGTTTTTCAATGGCAAAAATCAATGAATATTGTAAATGCACAAACAGTAATATCTCCACATTGCACGGTGCAATTCTGAAATTTTTAGCTTTTTCCTGTTAATCCTAGCATGATAAAGAAGATTCAAAGAGAGTGAGATGCCAGCTCCTTTCATTCAGTCAGTAGCTTCAAACATTTCTGGTATATGAAAAACATGTTTTTCAATGGCAAAAATCAATGAATATTGTAAATGCACAAACAGTAATATCTCCACATTGCACGGTGCAATTCTGAAATTTTTAGCTTTTTCCTGTTAATCCTAGCATGATAAAGA
Organism: Phyllobates terribilis; assembly: GCF_046119375.1. Classification (NCBI taxonomy): domain Eukaryota; kingdom Metazoa; phylum Chordata; class Amphibia; order Anura; family Dendrobatidae; genus Phyllobates; species Phyllobates terribilis. The sequence goes on along the minus strand of NW_027370936.1, from coordinate 22,474 downwards.
AGATTCAAAGAGAGTGAGATGCCAGCTCCTTTCATTCAGTCAGTAGCTTCAAACATTTCTGGACGTTTTTCAATGGCAAAAATCAATGAATATTGTAAATGCACAAACAGTAATATCTCCACATTGCACGGTGCAATTCTGAAATTTTTTGCTTTTTCCTGCTAATCCTAGCATGATAAAGAAGATTCAAAGAGAGTGAGATGCCAGCTCCTTTCATTCAGTCAGTAGCTTCAAACATTTCTGGTATATGAAAAACATGTTTTTCAATGGCAAAAATCAATGAATATTGTAAATGCACAAACAGTAATATCTCCACATTGCACGGTGCAATTCTGAAATTTTTAGCTTTTTCCTGTTAATCCTAGCATGATAAAGAAGATTCAAAGAGAGTGAGATGCCAGCTCCTTTCATTCAGTCAGTAGCTTCAAACATTTCTGGACGTTTTTCAATGGCAAAAATCAATGAATATTGTAAATGCACAAACAGTAATATCTCCACATTGCACGGTGCAATTCTGAAATTTTTAGCTTTTTCCTGTTAATCCTAGCATGATAAAGAAGATTCAAAGAGAGTGAGATGCCAGCTCCTTTCATTCAGTCAGTAGCTTCAAACATTTCTGGACGTTTTTCAATGGCAAAAATCAATGAATATTGTAAATGCACAAACAGTAATATCTCCACATTGCACGGTGCAATTCTGAAATTTTTAGCTTTTTCCTGTTAATCCTAGCATGATAAAGAAGATTCAAAGAGAGTGAGATGCCAGCTCCTTTCATTCAGTCAGTAGCTTCAAACATTTCTGGTATATGAAAAACATGTTTTTCAATGGCAAAAATCAATGAATATTGTAAATGCACAAACAGTAATATCTCCACATTGCACGGTGCAATTCTGAAATTTTTAGCTTTTTCCTGTTAATCCTAGCATGATAAAGAAGATTCAAAGAGAGTGAGATGCCAGCTCCTTTCATTCAGTCAGTAGCTTCAAACATTTCTGGTATATGAAAAACATGTTTTTCAATGGCAAAAATCAATGAATATTGTAAATGCACAAACAGTAATATCTCCACATTGCACGGTGCAATTCTGAAATTTTTAGCTTTTTCCTGTTAATCCTAGCATGATAAAGAAGATTCAAAGAGAGTGAGATGCCAGCTCCTTTCATTCAGTCAGTAGCTTCAAACATTTCTGGACGTTTTTCAATGGCAAAAATCAATGAATATTGTAAATGCACAAACAGTAATATCTCCACATTGCACGGTGCAATTCTGAAATTTTTAGCTTTTTCCTGTTAATCCTAGCATGATAAAGAAGATTCAAAGAGAGTGAGATGCCAGCTCCTTTCATTCAGTCAGTAGCTTCAAACATTTCTGGACGTTTTTCAATGGCAAAAATCAATGAATATTGTAAATGCACAAACAGTAATATCTCCACATTGCACGGTGCAATTCTGAAATTTTTAGCTTTTTCCTGTTAATCCTAGCATGATAAAGAAGATTCAAAGAGAGTGAGATGCCAGCTCCTTTCATTCAGTCAGTAGCTTCAAACATTTCTGGACGTTTTTCAATGGCAAAAATCAATGAATATTGTAAATGCACAAACAGTAATATCTCCACATTGCACGGTGCAATTCTGAAATTTTTAGCTTTTTCCTGTTAATCCTAGCATGATAAAGAAGATTCAAAGAGAGTGAGATGCCAGCTCCTTTCATTCAGTCAGTAGCTTCAAACATTTCTGGTATATGAAAAACATGTTTTTCAATGGCAAAAATCAATGAATATTGTAAATGCACAAACAGTAATATCTCCACATTGCACGGTGCAATTCTGAAATTTTTAGCTTTTTCCTGTTAATCCTAGCATGATAAAGAAGATTCAAAGAGAGTGAGATGCCAGCTCCTTTCATTCAGTCAGTAGCTTCAAACATTTCTGGACGTTTTTCAATGGCAAAAATCAATGAATATTGTAAATGCACAAACAGTAATATCTCCACATTGCACGGTGCAATTCTGAAATTTTTAGCTTTTTCCTGTTAATCCTAGCATGATAAAGAAGATTCAAAGAGAGTGAGATGCCAGCTCCTTTCATTCAGTCAGTAGCTTCAAACATTTCTGGTATATGAAAAACATGTTTTTCAATGGCAAAAATCAATGAATATTGTAAATGCACAAACAGTAATATCTCCACATTGCACGGTGCAATTCTGAAATTTTTAGCTTTTTCCTGTTAATCCTAGCATGATAAAGAAGATTCAAAGAGAGTGAGATGCCAGCTCCTTTCATTCAGTCAGTAGCTTCAAACATTTCTGGTATATGAAAAACATGTTTTTCAATGGCAAAAATCAATGAATATTGTAAATGCACAAACAGTAATATCTCCACATTGCACGGTGCAATTCTGAAATTTTTAGCTTTTTCCTGTTAATCCTAGCATGATAAAGAAGATTCAAAGAGAGTGAGATGCCAGCTCCTTTCATTCAGTCAGTAGCTTCAAACATTTCTGGACGTTTTTCAATGGCAAAAATCAATGAATATTGTAAATGCACAAACAGTAATATCTCCACATTGCACGGTGCAATTCTGAAATTTTTAGCTTTTTCCTGTTAATCCTAGCATGATAAAGAAGATTCAAAGAGAGTGAGATGCCAGCTCCTTTCATTCAGTCAGTAGCTTCAAACATTTCTGGACGTTTTTCAATGGCAAAAATCAATGAATATTGTAAATGCACAAACAGTAATATCTCCACATTGCACGGTGCAATTCTGAAATTTTTAGCTTTTTCCTGTTAATCCTAGCATGATAAAGAAGATTCAAAGAGAGTGAGATGCCAGCTCCTTTCATTCAGTCAGTAGCTTCAAACATTTCTGGACGTTTTTCAATGGCAAAAATCAATGAATATTGTAAATGCACAAACAGTAATATCTCCACATTGCACGGTGCAATTCTGAAATTTTTAGCTTTTTCCTGTTAATCCTAGCATGATAAAGAAGATTCAAAGAGAGTGAGATGCCAGCTCCTTTCATTCAGTCAGTAGCTTCAAACATTTCTGGTATATGAAAAACATGTTTTTCAATGGCAAAAATCAATGAATATTGTAAATGCACAAACAGTAATATCTCCACATTGCACGGTGCAATTCTGAAATTTTTAGCTTTTTCCTGTTAATCCTAGCATGATAAAGAAGATTCAAAGAGAGTGAGATGCCAGCTCCTTTCATTCAGTCAGTAGCTTCAAACATTTCTGGACGTTTTTCAATGGCAAAAATCAATGAATATTGTAAATGCACAAACAGTAATATCTCCACATTGCACGGTGCAATTCTGAAATTTTTAGCTTTTTCCTGTTAATCCTAGCATGATAAAGAAGATTCAAAGAGAGTGAGATGCCAGCTCCTTTCATTCAGTCAGTAGCTTCAAACATTTCTGGTATATGAAAAACATGTTTTTCAATGGCAAAAATCAATGAATATTGTAAATGCACAAACAGTAATATCTCCACATTGCACGGTGCAATTCTGAAATTTTTAGCTTTTTCCTGTTAATCCTAGCATGATAAAGAAGATTCAAAGAGAGTGAGATGCCAGCTCCTTTCATTCAGTCAGTAGCTTCAAACATTTCTGGTATATGAAAAACATGTTTTTCAATGGCAAAAATCAATGAATATTGTAAATGCACAAACAGTAATATCTCCACATTGCACGGTGCAATTCTGAAATTTTTAGCTTTTTCCTGTTAATCCTAGCATGATAAAGAAGATTCAAAGAGAGTGAGATGCCAGCTCCTTTCATTCAGTCAGTAGCTTCAAACATTTCTGGACGTTTTTCAATGGCAAAAATCAATGAATATTGTAAATGCACAAACAGTAATATCTCCACATTGCACGGTGCAATTCTGAAATTTTTTGCTTTTTCCTGCTAATCCTAGCATGATAAAGAAGATTCAAAGAGAGTGAGATGCCAGCTCCTTTCATTCAGTCAGTAGCTTCAAACATTTCTGGTATATGAAAAACATGTTTTTCAATGGCAAAAATCAATGAATATTGTAAATGCACAAACAGTAATATCTCCACATTGCACGGTGCAATTCTGAAATTTTTATCTTTTTCCTGTTAATCCTAGCATGATAATGAAGATTCAAAGAGAGTGAGATGCCAGCTCCTTTCATTCAGTCAGTAGCTTCAAACATTTCTGGACGTTTTTCAATGGCAAAAATCAATGAATATTGTAAATGCACAAACAGTAATATCTCCACATTGCACGGTGCAATTCTGAAATTTTTAGCTTTTTCCTGTTAATCCTAGCATGATAAAGAAGATTCAAAGAGAGTGAGATGCCAGCTCCTTTCATTCAGTCAGTAGCTTCAAACATTTCTGGACGTTTTTCAATGGCAAAAATCAATGAATATTGTAAATGCACAAACAGTAATATCTCCACATTGCACGGTGCAATTCTGAAATTTTTAGCTTTTTCCTGTTAATCCTAGCATGATAAAGAAGATTCAAAGAGAGTGAGATGCCAGCTCCTTTCATTCAGTCAGTAGCTTCAAACATTTCTGGTATATGAAAAACATGTTTTTCAATGGCAAAAATCAATGAATATTGTAAATGCACAAACAGTAATATCTCCACATTGCACGGTGCAATTCTGAAATTTTTAGCTTTTTCCTGTTAATCCTAGCATGATAATGAAGATTCAAAGAGAGTGAGATGCCAGCTCCTTTCATTCAGTCAGTAGCTTCAAACATTTCTGGACGTTTTTCAATGGCAAAAATCAATGAATATTGTAAATGCACAAACAGTAATATCTCCACATTGCACGGTGCAATTCTGAAATTTTTAGCTTTTTCCTGTTAATCCTAGCATGATAAAGAAGATTCAAAGAGAGTGAGATGCCAGCTCCTTTCATTCAGTCAGTAGCTTCAAACATTTCTGGACGTTTTTCAATGGCAAAAATCAATGAATATTGTAAATGCACAAACAGTAATATCTCCACATTGCACGGTGCAATTCTGAAATTTTTAGCTTTTTCCTGTTAATCCTAGCATGATAAAGAAGATTCAAAGAGAGTGAGATGCCAGCTCCTTTCATTCAGTCAGTAGCTTCAAACATTTCTGGACGTTTTTCAATGGCAAAAATCAATGAATATTGTAAATGCACAAACAGTAATATCTCCACATTGCACGGTGCAATTCTGAAATTTTTAGCTTTTTCCTGTTAATCCTAGCATGATAAAGAAGATTCAAAGAGAGTGAGATGCCAGCTCCTTTCATTCAGTCAGTAGCTTCAAACATTTCTGGTATATGAAAAACATGTTTTTCAATGGCAAAAATCAATGAATATTGTAAATGCACAAACAGTAATATCTCCACATTGCACGGTGCAATTCTGAAATTTTTAGCTTTTTCCTGTTAATCCTAGCATGATAAAGAAGATTCAAAGAGAGTGAGATGCCAGCTCCTTTCATTCAGTCAGTAGCTTCAAACATTTCTGGACGTTTTTCAATGGCAAAAATCAATGAATATTGTAAATGCACAAACAGTAATATCTCCACATTGCACGGTGCAATTCTGAAATTTTTAGCTTTTTCCTGTTAATCCTAGCATGATAAAGAAGATTCAAAGAGAGTGAGATGCCAGCTCCTTTCATTCAGTCAGTAGCTTCAAACATTTCTGGTATATAAAAAACATGTTTTTCAATGGCAAAAATCAATGAATATTGTAAATGCACAAACAGTAATATCTCCACATTGCACGGTGCAATTCTGAAATTTTTAGCTTTTTCCTGTTAATCCTAGCATGATAAAGAAGATTCAAAGAGAGTGAGATGCCAGCTCCTTTCATTCAGTCAGTAGCTTCAAACATTTCTGGACGTTTTTCAATGGCAAAAATCAATGAATATTGTAAATGCACAAACAGTAATATCTCCACATTGCACGGTGCAATTCTGAAATTTTTAGCTTTTTCCTGTTAATCCTAGCATGATAAAGAAGATTCAAAGAGAGTGAGATGCCAGCTCCTTTCATTCAGTCAGTAGCTTCAAACATTTCTGGTATATGAAAAACATGTTTTTCAATGGCAAAAATCAATGAATATTGTAAATGCACAAACAGTAATATCTCCACATTGCACGGTGCAATTCTGAAATTTTTAGCTTTTTCCTGTTAATCCTAGCATGATAAAGAAGATTCAAAGAGAGTGAGATGCCAGCTCCTTTCATTCAGTCAGTAGCTTCAAACATTTCTGGTATATGAAAAACATGTTTTTCAATGGCAAAAATCAATGAATATTGTAAATGCACAAACAGTAATATCTCCACATTGCACGGTGCAATTCTGAAATTTTTAGCTTTTTCCTGTTAATCCTAGCATGATAAAGAAGATTCAAAGAGAGTGAGATGCCAGCTCCTTTCATTCAGTCAGTAGCTTCAAACATTTCTGGACGTTTTTCAATGGCAAAAATCAATGAATATTGTAAATGCACAAACAGTAATATCTCCACATTGCACGGTGCAATTCTGAAATTTTTTGCTTTTTCCTGCTAATCCTAGCATGATAAAGAAGATTCAAAGAGAGTGAGATGCCAGCTCCTTTCATTCAGTCAGTAGCTTCAAACATTTCTGGTATATGAAAAACATGTTTTTCAATGGCAAAAATCAATGAATATTGTAAATGCACAAACAGTAATATCTCCACATTGCACGGTGCAATTCTGAAATTTTTAGCTTTTTCCTGTTAATCCTAGCATGATAATGAAGATTCAAAGAGAGTGAGATGCCAGCTCCTTTCATTCAGTCAGTAGCTTCAAACATTTCTGGACGTTTTTCAATGGCAAAAATCAATGAATATTGTAAATGCACAAACAGTAATATCTCCACATTGCACGGTGCAATTCTGAAATTTTTAGCTTTTTCCTGTTAATCCTAGCATGATAAAGAAGATTCAAAGAGAGTGAGATGCCAGCTCCTTTCATTCAGTCAGTAGCTTCAAACATTTCTGGACGTTTTTCAATGGCAAAAATCAATGAATATTGTAAATGCACAAACAGTAATATCTCCACATTGCACGGTGCAATTCTGAAATTTTTAGCTTTTTCCTGTTAATCCTAGCATGATAAAGAAGATTCAAAGAGAGTGAGATGCCAGCTCCTTTCATTCAGTCAGTAGCTTCAAACATTTCTGGTATATGAAAAACATGTTTTTCAATGGCAAAAATCAATGAATATTGTAAATGCACAAACAGTAATATCTCCACATTGCACGGTGCAATTCTGAAATTTTTAGCTTTTTCCTGTTAATCCTAGCATGATAATGAAGATTCAAAGAGAGTGAGATGCCAGCTCCTTTCATTCAGTCAGTAGCTTCAAACATTTCTGGACGTTTTTCAATGGCAAAAATCAATGAATATTGTAAATGCACAAACAGTAATATCTCCACATTGCACGGTGCAATTCTGAAATTTTTAGCTTTTTCCTGTTAATCCTAGCATGATAAAGAAGATTCAAAGAGAGTGAGATGCCAGCTCCTTTCATTCAGTCAGTAGCTTCAAACATTTCTGGACGTTTTTCAATGGCAAAAATCAATGAATATTGTAAATGCACAAACAGTAATATCTCCACATTGCACGGTGCAATTCTGAAATTTTTAGCTTTTTCCTGTTAATCCTAGCATGATAAAGAAGATTCAAAGAGAGTGAGATGCCAGCTCCTTTCATTCAGTCAGTAGCTTCAAACATTTCTGGACGTTTTTCAATGGCAAAAATCAATGAATATTGTAAATGCACAAACAGTAATATCTCCACATTGCACGGTGCAATTCTGAAATTTTTAGCTTTTTCCTGTTAATCCTAGCATGATAAAGAAGATTCAAAGAGAGTGAGATGCCAGCTCCTTTCATTCAGTCAGTAGCTTCAAACATTTCTGGTATATGAAAAACATGTTTTTCAATGGCAAAAATCAATGAATATTGTAAATGCACAAACAGTAATATCTCCACATTGCACGGTGCAATTCTGAAATTTTTAGCTTTTTCCTGTTAATCCTAGCATGATAAAGAAGATTCAAAGAGAGTGAGATGCCAGCTCCTTTCATTCAGTCAGTAGCTTCAAACATTTCTGGACGTTTTTCAATGGCAAAAATCAATGAATATTGTAAATGCACAAACAGTAATATCTCCACATTGCACGGTGCAATTCTGAAATTTTTAGCTTTTTCCTGTTAATCCTAGCATGATAAAGAAGATTCAAAGAGAGTGAGATGCCAGCTCCTTTCATTCAGTCAGTAGCTTCAAACATTTCTGGACGTTTTTCAATGGCAAAAATCAATGAATATTGTAAATGCACAAACAGTAATATCTCCACATTGCACGGTGCAATTCTGAAATTTTTAGCTTTTTCCTGTTAATCCTAGCATGATAAAGAAGATTCAAAGAGAGTGAGATGCCAGCTCCTTTCATTCAGTCAGTAGCTTCAAACATTTCTGGTATATGAAAAACATGTTTTTCAATGGCAAAAATCAATGAATATTGTAAATGCACAAACAGTAATATCTCCACATTGCACGGTGCAATTCTGAAATTTTTAGCTTTTTCCTGTTAATCCTAGCATGATAATGAAGATTCAAAGAGAGTGAGATGCCAGCTCCTTTCATTCAGTCAGTAGCTTCAAACATTTCTGGACGTTTTTCAATGGCAAAAATCAATGAATATTGTAAATGCACAAACAGTAATATCTCCACATTGCACGGTGCAATTCTGAAATTTTTAGCTTTTTCCTGTTAATCCTAGCATGATAAAGAAGATTCAAAGAGAGTGAGATGCCAGCTCCTTTCATTCAGTCAGTAGCTTCAAACATTTCTGGACGTTTTTCAATGGCAAAAATCAATGAATATTGTAAATGCACAAACAGTAATATCTCCACATTGCACGGTGCAATTCTGAAATTTTTAGCTTTTTCCTGTTAATCCTAGCATGATAAAGAAGATTCAAAGAGAGTGAGATGCCAGCTCCTTTCATTCAGTCAGTAGCTTCAAACATTTCTGGACGTTTTTCAATGGCAAAAATCAATGAATATTGTAAATGCACAAACAGTAATATCTCCACATTGCACGGTGCAATTCTGAAATTTTTAGCTTTTTCCTGTTAATCCTAGCATGATAAAGAAGATTCAAAGAGAGTGAGATGCCAGCTCCTTTCATTCAGTCAGTAGCTTCAAACATTTCTGGTATATGAAAAACATGTTTTTCAATGGCAAAAATCAATGAATATTGTAAATGCACAAACAGTAATATCTCCACATTGCACGGTGCAATTCTGAAATTTTTAGCTTTTTCCTGTTAATCCTAGCATGATAAAGAAGATTCAAAGAGAGTGAGATGCCAGCTCCTTTCATTCAGTCAGTAGCTTCAAACATTTCTGGACGTTTTTCAATGGCAAAAATCAATGAATATTGTAAATGCACAAACAGTAATATCTCCACATTGCACGGTGCAATTCTGAAATTTTTAGCTTTTTCCTGTTAATCCTAGCATGATAAAGAAGATTCAAAGAGAGTGAGATGCCAGCTCCTTTCATTCAGTCAGTAGCTTCAAACATTTCTGGTATATAAAAAACATGTTTTTCAATGGCAAAAATCAATGAATATTGTAAATGCACAAACAGTAATATCTCCACATTGCACGGTGCAATTCTGAAATTTTTAGCTTTTTCCTGTTAATCCTAGCATGATAAAGAAGATTCAAAGAGAGTGAGATGCCAGCTCCTTTCATTCAGTCAGTAGCTTCAAACATTTCTGGACGTTTTTCAATGGCAAAAATCAATGAATATTGTAAATGCACAAACAGTAATATCTCCACATTGCACGGTGCAATTCTGAAATTTTTAGCTTTTTCCTGTTAATCCTAGCATGATAAAGAAGATTCAAAGAGAGTGAGATGCCAGCTCCTTTCATTCAGTCAGTAGCTTCAAACATTTCTGGTATATGAAAAACATGTTTTTCAATGGCAAAAATCAATGAATATTGTAAATGCACAAACAGTAATATCTCCACATTGCACGGTGCAATTCTGAAATTTTTAGCTTTTTCCTGTTAATCCTAGCATGATAAAGAAGATTCAAAGAGAGTGAGATGCCAGCTCCTTTCATTCAGTCAGTAGCTTCAAACATTTCTGGTATATGAAAAACATGTTTTTCAATGGCAAAAATCAATGAATATTGTAAATGCACAAACAGTAATATCTCCACATTGCACGGTGCAATTCTGAAATTTTTAGCTTTTTCCTGTTAATCCTAGCATGATAAAGAAGATTCAAAGAGAGTGAGATGCCAGCTCCTTTCATTCAGTCAGTAGCTTCAAACATTTCTGGACGTTTTTCAATGGCAAAAATCAATGAATATTGTAAATGCACAAACAGTAATATCTCCACATTGCACGGTGCAATTCTGAAATTTTTTGCTTTTTCCTGCTAATCCTAGCATGATAAAGAAGATTCAAAGAGAGTGAGATGCCAGCTCCTTTCATTCAGTCAGTAGCTTCAAACATTTCTGGTATATGAAAAACATGTTTTTCAATGGCAAAAATCAATGAATATTGTAAATGCACAAACAGTAATATCTCCACATTGCACGGTGCAATTCTGAAATTTTTAGCTTTTTCCTGTTAATCCTAGCATGATAATGAAGATTCAAAGAGAGTGAGATGCCAGCTCCTTTCATTCAGTCAGTAGCTTCAAACATTTCTGGACGTTTTTCAATGGCAAAAATCAATGAATATTGTAAATGCACAAACAGTAATATCTCCACATTGCACGGTGCAATTCTGAAATTTTTAGCTTTTTCCTGTTAATCCTAGCATGATAAAGAAGATTCAAAGAGAGTGAGATGCCAGCTCCTTTCATTCAGTCAGTAGCTTCAAACATTTCTGGACGTTTTTCAATGGCAAAAATCAATGAATATTGTAAATGCACAAACAGTAATATCTCCACATTGCACGGTGCAATTCTGAAATTTTTAGCTTTTTCCTGTTAATCCTAGCATGATAAAGAAGATTCAAAGAGAGTGAGATGCCAGCTCCTTTCATTCAGTCAGTAGCTTCAAACATTTCTGGTATATGAAAAACATGTTTTTCAATGGCAAAAATCAATGAATATTGTAAATGCACAAACAGTAATATCTCCACATTGCACGGTGCAATTCTGAAATTTTTAGCTTTTTCCTGTTAATCCTAGCATTATAATGAAGATTCAAAGAGAGTGAGATGCCAGCTCCTTTCATTCAGTCAGTAGCTTCAAACATTTCTGGACGTTTTTCAATGGCAAAAATCAATGAATATTGTAAATGCACAAACAGTAATATCTCCACATTGCACGGTGCAATTCTGAAATTTTTAGCTTTTTCCTGTTAATCCTAGCATGATAAAGAAGATTCAAAGAGAGTGAGATGCCAGCTCCTTTCATTCAGTCAGTAGCTTCAAACATTTCTGGACGTTTTTCAATGGCAAAAATCAATGAATATTGTAAATGCACAAACAGTAATATCTCCACATTGCACGGTGCAATTCTGAAATTTTTAGCTTTTTCCTGTTAATCCTAGCATGATAAAGAAGATTCAAAGAGAGTGAGATGCCAGCTCCTTTCATTCAGTCAGTAGCTTCAAACATTTCTGGACGTTTTTCAATGGCAAAAATCAATGAATATTGTAAATGCACAAACAGTAATATCTCCACATTGCACGGTGCAATTCTGAAATTTTTAGCTTTTTCCTGTTAATCCTAGCATGATAAAGAAGATTCAAAGAGAGTGAGATGCCAGCTCCTTTCATTCAGTCAGTAGCTTCAAACATTTCTGGTATATGAAAAACATGTTTTTCAATGGCAAAAATCAATGAATATTGTAAATGCACAAACAGTAATATCTCCACATTGCACGGTGCAATTCTGAAATTTTTAGCTTTTTCCTGTTAATCCTAGCATGATAAAGAAGATTCAAAGAGAGTGAGATGCCAGCTCCTTTCATTCAGTCAGTAGCTTCAAACATTTCTGGACGTTTTTCAATGGCAAAAATCAATGAATATTGTAAATGCACAAACAGTAATATCTCCACATTGCACGGTGCAATTCTGAAATTTTTAGCTTTTTCCTGTTAATCCTAGCATGATAAAGAAGATTCAAAGAGAGTGAGATGCCAGCTCCTTTCATTCAGTCAGTAGCTTCAAACATTTCTGGTATATAAAAAACATGTTTTTCAATGGCAAAAATCAATGAATATTGTAAATGCACAAACAGTAATATCTCCACATTGCACGGTGCAATTCTGAAATTTTTAGCTTTTTCCTGTTAATCCTAGCATGATAAAGAAGATTCAAAGAGAGTGAGATGCCAGCTCCTTTCATTCAGTCAGTAGCTTCAAACATTTCTGGACGTTTTTCAATGGCAAAAATCAATGAATATTGTAAATGCACAAACAGTAATATCTCCACATTGCACGGTGCAATTCTGAAATTTTTAGCTTTTTCCTGTTAATCCTAGCATGATAAAGAAGATTCAAAGAGAGTGAGATGCCAGCTCCTTTCATTCAGTCAGTAGCTTCAAACATTTCTGGTATATGAAAAACATGTTTTTCAATGGCAAAAATCAATGAATATTGTAAATGCACAAACAGTAATATCTCCACATTGCACGGTGCAATTCTGAAATTTTTAGCTTTTTCCTGTTAATCCTAGCATGATAAAGAAGATTCAAAGAGAGTGAGATGCCAGCTCCTTTCATTCAGTCAGTAGCTTCAAACATTTCTGGTATATGAAAAACATGTTTTTCAATGGCAAAAATCAATGAATATTGTAAATGCACAAACAGTAATATCTCCACATTGCACGGTGCAATTCTGAAATTTTTAGCTTTTTCCTGTTAATCCTAGCATGATAAAGAAGATTCAAAGAGAGTGAGATGCCAGCTCCTTTCATTCAGTCAGTAGCTTCAAACATTTCTGGACGTTTTTCAATGGCAAAAATCAATGAATATTGTAAATGCACAAACAGTAATATCTCCACATTGCACGGTGCAATTCTGAAATTTTTTGCTTTTTCCTGCTAATCCTAGCATGATAAAGAAGATTCAAAGAGAGTGAGATGCCAGCTCCTTTCATTCAGTCAGTAGCTTCAAACATTTCTGGTATATGAAAAACATGTTTTTCAATGGCAAAAATCAATGAATATTGTAAATGCACAAACAGTAATATCTCCACATTGCACGGTGCAATTCTGAAATTTTTAGCTTTTTCCTGTTAATCCTAGCATGATAATGAAGATTCAAAGAGAGTGAGATGCCAGCTCCTTTCATTCAGTCAGTAGCTTCAAACATTTCTGGACGTTTTTCAATGGCAAAAATCAATGAATATTGTAAATGCACAAACAGTAATATCTCCACATTGCACGGTGCAATTCTGAAATTTTTAGCTTTTTCCTGTTAATCCTAGCATGATAAAGAAGATTCAAAGAGAGTGAGATGCCAGCTCCTTTCATTCAGTCAGTAGCTTCAAACATTTCTGGACGTTTTTCAATGGCAAAAATCAATGAATATTGTAAATGCACAAACAGTAATATCTCCACATTGCACGGTGCAATTCTGAAATTTTTAGCTTTTTCCTGTTAATCCTAGCATGATAAAGAAGATTCAAAGAGAGTGAGATGCCAGCTCCTTTCATTCAGTCAGTAGCTTCAAACATTTCTGGTATATGAAAAACATGTTTTTCAATGGCAAAAATCAATGAATATTGTAAATGCACAAACAGTAATATCTCCACATTGCACGGTGCAATTCTGAAATTTTTAGCTTTTTCCTGCTAATCCTAGCATGATAAAGAAGATTCAAAGAGAGTGAGATGCCAGCTCCTTTCATTCAGTCAGTAGCTTCAAACATTTCTGGTATATGAAAAACATGTTTTTCAATGGCAAAAATCAATGAATATTGTAAATGCACAAACAGTAATATCTCCACATTGCACGGTGCAATTCTGAAATTTTTAGCTTTTTCCTGTTAATCCTAGCATGATAAAGAAGATTCAAAGAGAGTGAGATGCCAGCTCCTTTCATTCAGTCAGTAGCTTCAAACATTTCTGGACGTTTTTCAATGGCAAAAATCAATGAATATTGTAAATGCACAAACAGTAATATCTCCACATTGCACGGTGCAATTCTGAAATTTTTAGCTTTTTCCTGTTAATCCTAGCATGATAAAGAAGATTCAAAGAGAGTGAGATGCCAGCTCCTTTCATTCAGTCAGTAGCTTCAAACATTTCTGGACGTTTTTCAATGGCAAAAATCAATGAATATTGTAAATGCACAAACAGTAATATCTCCACATTGCACGGTGCAATTCTGAAATTTTTTGCTTTTTCCTGCTAATCCTAGCATGATAAAGAAGATTCAAAGAGAGTGAGATGCCAGCTCCTTTCATTCAGTCAGTAGCTTCAAACATTTCTGGTATATGAAAAACATGTTTTTCAATGGCAAAAATCAATGAATATTGTAAATGCACAAACAGTAATATCTCCACATTGCACGGTGCAATTCTGAAATTTTTAGCTTTTTCCTGTTAATCCTAGCATGATAAAGAAGATTCAAAGAGAGTGAGATGCCAGCTCCTTTCATTCAGTCAGTAGCTTCAAACATTTCTGGACGTTTTTCAATGGCAAAAATCAATGAATATTGTAAATGCACAAACAGTAATATCTCCACATTGCACGGTGCAATTCTGAAATTTTTAGCTTTTTCCTGTTAATCCTAGCATGATAAAGAAGATTCAAAGAGAGTGAGATGCCAGCTCCTTTCATTCAGTCAGTAGCTTCAAACATTTCTGGTATATGAAAAACATGTTTTTCAATGGCAAAAATCAATGAATATTGTAAATGCACAAACAGTAATATCTCCACATTGCACGGTGCAATTCTGAAATTTTTAGCTTTTTCCTGTTAATCCTAGCATGATAAAGAAGATTCAAAGAGAGTGAGATGCCAGCTCCTTTCATTCAGTCAGTAGCTTCAAACATTTCTGGTATATGAAAAACATGTTTTTCAATGGCAAAAATCAATGAATATTGTAAATGCACAAACAGTAATATCTCCACATTGCACGGTGCAATTCTGAAATTTTTAGCTTTTTCCTGTTAATCCTAGCATGATAAAGAAGATTCAAAGAGAGTGAGATGCCAGCTCCTTTCATTCAGTCAGTAGCTTCAAACATTTCTGGACGTTTTTCAATGGCAAAAATCAATGAATATTGTAATGCACAAACAGTAATATCTCCACATTGCACGGTGCAATTCTGAAATTTTTAGCTTTTTCCTGTTAATCCTAGCATGATAAAGAAGATTCAAAGAGAGTGAGATGCCAGCTCCTTTCATTCAGTCAGTAGCTTCAAACATTTCTGGACGTTTTTCAATGGCAAAAATCAATGAATATTGTAAATGCACAAACAGTAATTATCTCCACATTGCACGGTGCAATTCTGAAATTTTTAGCTTTTTCCTGTTAATCCTAGCATGATAAAGAAGATTCAAAGAGAGTGAGATGCCAGCTCCTTTCATTCAGTCAGTAGCTTCAAACATTTCTGGTATATGAAAAACATGTTTTTCAATGGCAAAAATCAATGAATATTGTAAATGCACAAACAGTAATATCTCCACATTGCACGGTGCAATTCTGAAATTTTTTAGCTTTTTCCTGTTAATCCTAGCATGATAAAGAAGATTCAAAGAGAGTGAGATGCCAGCTCCTTTCATTCAGTCAGTAGCTTCAAACATTTCTGGACGTTTTTCAATGGCAAAATCAATGAATATTGTAAATGCACAAACAGTAATATCTCCACATTGCACGGTGCAATTCTGAAATTTTTTGCTTTTTCCTGCTAATCCTAGCATGATAAAGAAGATTCAAAGAGAGTGAGATGCCAGCTCCTTTCATTCAGTCAGTAGCTTCAAACATTTCTGGTATATGAAAACATGTTTTTCAATGGCAAAAATCAATGAATATTGTAAATGCACAAACAGTAATATCTCCACATTGCACGGTGCAATTCTGAAATTTTTAGCTTTTTCCTGTTAATCCTAGCATGATAAAGAAGATTCAAAGAGAGTGAGATGCCAGCTCCTTTCATTCAGTCAGTAGCTTCAAACATTTCTGGTATATGAAAAAACATGTTTTTCAATGGCAAAAATCAATGAATATTGTAAATGCACAAACAGTAATATCTCCACATTGCACGGTGCAATTCTGAAATTTTTAGCTTTTTCCTGTTAATCCTAGCATGATAAAGAAGATTCAAAGAGAGTGAGATGCCAGCTCCTTTCATTCAGTCAGTAGCTTCAAACATTTCTGGTATATGAAAAACATGTTTTTCAATGGCAAAAATCATGAATATTGTAAATGCACAAACAGTAATATCTCCACATTGCACGGTGCAATTCTGAAATTTTTAGCTTTTTCCTGTTAATCCTAGCATGATAAAGAAGATTCAAAGAGAGTGAGATGCCAGCTCCTTTCATTCAGTCAGTAGCTTCAAACATTTCTGGACGTTTTTCAATGGCAAAAATCAATGAATATTGTAAATGCACAACAGTAATATCTCCACATTGCACGGTGCAATTCTGAAATTTTTAGCTTTTTCCTGTTAATCCTAGCATGATAAAGAAGATTCAAAGAGAGTGAGATGCCAGCTCCTTTCATTCAGTCAGTAGCTTCAAACATTTCTGGTATATGAAAAACATGTTTTTCAATGGCAAAAATCAATGAATATTGTAAATGCACAAACAGTAATATCTCCACATTGCACGGTGCAATTCTGAAATTTTTAGCTTTTTCCTGTTAATCCTAGCATGATAAAGAAGATTCAAAGAGAGTGAGATGCCAGCTCCTTTCATTCAGTCAGTAGCTTCAAACATTTCTGGACGTTTTTCAATGGCAAAAAATCAATGAATATTGTAAATGCACAAACAGTAATATCTCCACATTGCACGGTGCAATTCTGAAATTTTTAGCTTTTTCCTGTTAATCCTAGCATGATAAAGAAGATTCAAAGAGAGTGAGATGCCAGCTCCTTTCATTCAGTCAGTAGCTTCAAACATTTCTGGTATATGAAAAACATGTTTTTCAATGGCAAAAATCAATGAATATTGTAAATGCACAAACAGTAATATCTCCACATTGCACGGTGCAATTCTGAAATTTTTAGCTTTTTCCTGTTAATCCTAGCATGATAAAGAAGATTCAAAGAGAGTGAGATGCCAGCTCCTTTCATTCAGTCAGTAGCTTCAAACATTTCTGGACGTTTTTCAATGGCAAAAATCAATGAATATTGTAAATGCACAAACAGTAATTCTCCACATTGCACGGTGCAATTCTGAAATTTTTTGCTTTTTCCTGCTAATCCTAGCATGATAAAGAAGATTCAAAGAGAGTGAGATGCCAGCTCCTTTCATTCAGTCAGTAGCTTCAAACATTTCTGGTATATGAAAAACATGTTTTTCAATGGCAAAAATCAATGAATATTGTAAATGCACAAACAGTAATATCTCCACATTGCACGGTGCAATTCTGAAATTTTTAGCTTTTTCCTGTTAATCCTAGCATGATAAAGAAGATTCAAAGAGAGTGAGATGCCAGCTCCTTTCATTCAGTCAGTAGCTTCAAACATTTCTGGACGTTTTTCAATGGCAAAAATCAATGAATATTGTAAATGCACAAACAGTAATATCTCCACATTGCACGGTGCAATTCTGAAATTTTTTAGCTTTTTCCTGTTAATCCTAGCATGATAAAGAAGATTCAAAGAGAGTGAGATGCCAGCTCCTTTCATTCAGTCAGTAGCTTCAAACATTTCTGGACGTTTTTCAATGGCAAAAATCAATGAATATTGTAAATGCACAAACAGTAATATCTCCACATTGCACGGTGCAATTCTGAAATTTTTAGCTTTTTCCTGTTAATCCTAGCATGATAAAGAAGATTCAAAGAGAGTGAGATGCCAGCTCCTTTCATTCAGTCAGTAGCTTCAAACATTTCTGGTATATGAAAAACATGTTTTTCAATGGCAAAAATCAATGAATATTGTAAATGCACAACAGTAATATCTCCACATTGCACGGTGCAATTCTGAAAATTTTTAGCTTTTTCCTGTTAATCCTAGCATGATAAAGAAGATTCAAAGAGAGTGAGATGCCAGCTCCTTTCATTCAGTCAGTAGCTTCAAACATTTCTGGTATATGAAAAACATGTTTTTCAATGGCAAAAATCAATGAATATTGTAAATGCACAAACAGTAATATCTCCACATTGCACGGTGCAATTCTGAAATTTTTAGCTTTTTCCTGTTAATCCTAGCATGATAAAGAAGATTCAAAGAGAGTGAGATGCCAGCTCCTTTCATTCAGTCAGTAGCTTCAAACATTTCTGGACGTTTTCAATGGCAAAAATCAATGAATATTGTAAATGCACAAACAGTAATATCTCCACATTGCACGGTGCAATTCTGAAATTTTTAGCTTTTTCCTGTTAATCCTAGCATGATAAAGAAGATTCAAAGAGAGTGAGATGCCAGCTCCTTTCATTCAGTCAGTAGCTTCAAACATTTCTGGACGTTTTTCAATGGCAAAAATCAATGAATATTGTAAATGCACAAACAGTAATATCTCCACATTGCACGGTGCAATTCTGAAATTTTTAGCTTTTTCCTGTTAATCCTAGCATGATAAAGAAGATTCAAAGAGAGTGAGATGCCAGCTCCTTTCATTCAGTCAGTAGCTTCAAACATTTCTGGACGTTTTCAATGGCAAAAATCAATGAATATTGTAAATGCACAAACAGTAATATCTCCACATTGCACGGTGCAATTCTGAATTTTAGCTTTTTCCTGTTAATCCTAGCATGATAAAGAAGATTCAAAGAGAGTGAGATGCCAGCTCCTTTCATTCAGTCAGTAGCTTCAAACATTTCTGGTATATGAAAAACATGTTTTTCAATGGCAAAAATCAATGAATATTGTAAATGCACAAACAGTAATATCTCCACATTGCACGGTGCAATTCTGAAATTTTTAGCTTTTTCCTGTTAATCCTAGCATGATAAAGAAGATTCAAAGAGAGTGAGATGCCAGCTCCTTTCATTCAGTCAGTAGCTTCAAAACATTTCTGGAATGAAACCATGTTTTTTCAATGGCAAAATCAATGAATATTGTAAATGCACAAACAGTAATATCTCCACATTGCACGGTGCAATTCTGAAATTTTTAGCTTTTCCTGTTAATCCTAGCATGATAAAGAAGATTCAAAGAGAGTGAGATGCCAGCTCCTTTCATTCAGTCAGTAGCTTCAAACATTTCTGGTATATGAAAACATGTTTTTCAATGGCAAAAATCAATGAATATTGTAAATGCACAAACAGTAATATCTCCACATTGCACGGTGCAATTCTGAAATTTTTAGCTTTTTCCTGTTAATCCTAGCATGATAAAGAAGATTCAAAGAGAGTGAGATGCCAGCTCCTTTCATTCAGTCAGTAGCTTCAAACATTTCTGGTATATGAAAAACATGTTTTTCAATGGCAAAAATCAATGAATATTGTAAATGCACAAACAGTAATATCTCCACATTGCACGGTGCAATTCTGAAATTTTTAGCTTTTTCCTGTTAATCCTAGCATGATAAAGAAGATTCAAAGAGAGTGAGATGCCAGCTCCTTTCATTCAGTCAGTAGCTTCAAACATTTCTGGACGTTTTTCAATGGCAAAAATCAATGAATATTGTAAATGCACCAAACAGTAATATCTCCACATTGCACGGTGCAATTCTGAATTTTTAGCTTTTTCCTGTTAATCCTAGCATGATAAAGAAGATTCAAAGAGAGTGAGATGCCAGCTCCTTTCATTCAGTCAGTAGCTTCAAACATTTGGACGTTTTTCAATGGCAAAAATCAATGAATATTGTAAATGCACAAACAGTAATATCTCCACATTGCACGGTGCAATTCTGAAATTTTTATTTTTAGCTTTTTCCTGTTAATCCTAGCATGATAAAGAAGATTCAAAGAGAGTGAGATGCCAGCTCCTTTCATTCAGTCAGTAGCTTCAAACATTTCTGGACGTTTTTCAATGGCAAAAATCAATGAATATTGTAAATGCACAAACAGTAATATCTCCACATTGCACGGTGCAATTCTGAAATTTTTAGCTTTTTCCTGTTAATCCTAGCATGATAAAGAAGATTCAAAGAGAGTGAGATGCCAGCTCCTTTCATTCAGTCAGTAGCTTCAAACATTTCTGGTATATGAAAAACATGTTTTTCAATGGCAAAAATCAATGAATATTGTAAATGCACAAACAGTAATATCTCCACATTGCACGGTGCAATTCTGAAATTTTTAGCTTTTTCCTGTTAATCCTAGCATGATAAAGAAGATTCAAAGAGAGTGAGATGCCAGCTCCTTTCATTCAGTCAGTAGCTTCAAACATTTCTGGACGTTTTTCAATGGCAAAAATCAATGAATATTGTAAATGCACAAACAGTAATATCTCCACATTGCACGGTGCAATTCTGAAATTTTTAGCTTTTTCCTGTTAATCCTAGCATGATAAAGAAGATTCAAAGAGAGTGAGATGCCAGCTCCTTTCATTCAGTCAGTAGCTTCAAACATTTCTGGTATATGAAAAACATGTTTTTCAATGGCAAAAATCAATGAATATTGTAAATGCACAAACAGTAATATCTCCACATTGCACGGTGCAATTCTGAAATTTTTAGCTTTTTCCTGTTAATCCTAGCATGATAAAGAAGATTCAAAGAGAGTGAGATGCCAGCTCCTTTCATTCAGTCAGTAGCTTCAAACATTTCTGGTATATGAAAAACGTTTTTCAATGGCAAAAATCAATGAATATTGTAAATGCACAAACAGTAATATCTCCACATTGCACGGTGCAATTCTGAAATTTTTAGCTTTTTCCTGTTAATCCTAGCATGATAAAGAAGATTCAAAGAGAGTGAGATGCCAGCTCCTTTCATTCAGTCAGTAGCTTCAAACATTTCTGGACGTTTTTCAATGGCAAAAATCAATGAATATTGTAAATGCACAAACAGTAATATCTCCACATTGCACGGTGCAATTCTGAAATTTTTAGCTTTTTCCTGTTAATCCTAGC
Organism: Phyllobates terribilis; assembly: GCF_046119375.1. Taxonomy (NCBI): domain Eukaryota; kingdom Metazoa; phylum Chordata; class Amphibia; order Anura; family Dendrobatidae; genus Phyllobates; species Phyllobates terribilis. The sequence goes on along the minus strand of NW_027370936.1, from coordinate 1,313 downwards.
ATGATAAAGAAGATTCAAAGAGAGTGAGATGCCAGCTCCTTTCATTCAGTCAGTAGCTTCAAACATTTCTGGTATATGAAAAACATGTTTTTCAATGGCAAAAATCAATGAATATTGTAAATGCACAAACAGTAATATCTCCACATTGCACGGTGCAATTCTGAAATTTTTAGCTTTTTCCTGTTAATCCTAGCATGATAAAGAAGATTCAAAGAGAGTGAGATGCCAGCTCCTTTCATTCAGTCAGTAGCTTCAAACATTTCTGGACGTTTTTCAATGGCAAAAATCAATGAATATTGTAAATGCACAAACAGTAATATCTCCACATTGCACGGTGCAATTCTGAAATTTTTAGCTTTTTCCTGCTAATCCTAGCATGATAAAGAAGATTCAAAGAGAGTGAGATGCCAGCTCCTTTCATTCAGTCAGTAGCTTCAAACATTTCTGAAACATGTTTTTCAATGGCAAAAATCAATGAATATTGTAAATGCACAAACAGTAATATCTCCACATTGCACGGTGCAATTCTGAAATTTTTAGCTTTTTCCTGTTAATCCTAGCATGATAAAGAAGATTCAAAGAGAGTGAGATGCCAGCTCCTTTCATTCAGTCAGTAGCTTCAAACATTTCTGGTATGAAAAACATGTTTTTCAATGGCAAAAATCAATGAATATTGTAAATGCACAAACAGTAATATCTCCACATTGCACGGTGCAATTCTGAAATTTTTAGCTTTTTCCTGTTAATCCTAGCATGATAAAGAAGATTCAAAGAGAGTGAGATGCCAGCTCCTTTCATTCAGTCAGTAGCTTCAAACATTTCTGGACGTTTTTCAATGGCAAAAATCAATGAATATTGTAAATGCACAAACAGTAATATCTCCACATTGCACGGTGCAATTCTGAAATTTTTAGCTTTTTCCTGTTAATCCTAGCATGATAAAGAAGATTCAAAGAGAGTGAGATGCCAGCTCCTTTCATTCAGTCAGTAGCTTCAAACATTTCTGGTATATGAAAAACATGTTTTTCAATGGCAAAAATCAATGAATATTGTAAATGCACAAACAGTAATATCTCCACATTGCACGGTGCAATTCTGAAATTTTTAGCTTTTTCCTGTTAATCCTAGCATGATAAAGAAGATTCAAAGAGAGTGAGATGCCAGCTCCTTTCATTCAGTCAGTAGCTTCAAACATTTCTGGACGTTTTTCAATGGCAAAAATCAATGAATATTGTAAATGCACAAACAGTAATATCTCCACATTGCACGGTGCAATTCTGAAATTTTTAGCTTTTTCCTGTTAATCCTAGCAT
>NW_027370935.1:0-32093 GCF_046119375.1 Phyllobates terribilis | reverse complement strand
TGCTGTCAGCTCTGTATTCTTCTACATCTCTGCTTGTTGTCAGCTCTGTATTCTTCTACATCTCTGCTTGCTGTCAGCTCTGTATTCTTCTACATCTCTGCTTGCTGTCAGCTCTGTATTCTTCTACATCTCTGCTTGTTGTCAGCTCTGTATTCTTCTACATCTCTGCTTGCTGTCAGCTCTGTATTCTTCTACATCTCTTCTTGCTGTCAGCTCTGTATTCTTCTACATCTCTGCTTGCTGTCAGCTCTGTATTCTTCTACATCTCTGCTTGTTGTCAGCTCTGTATTCTTCTACATCTCTGCTTGCTGTCAGCTCTGTATTCTTCTACATCTCTTCTTGCTGTCAGCTCTGTATTCTTCTACATCTCTGCTTGCTGTCAGCTCTGTATTCTTCTACATCTCTTCTTGCTGTCAGCTCTGTATTCTTCTACATCTCTGCTTGTTGTCAGCTCTGTATTCTTCTACATCTCTGCTTGCTGTCAGCTCTGTATTCTTCTACATCTCTGCTTGCTGTCAGCTCTGTATTCTTCTACATCTCTGCTTGTTGTCAGCTCTGTATTCTTCTACATCTCTGCTTGCTGTCAGCTCTGTATTCTTCTACATCTCTTCTTGCTGTCAGCTCTGTATTCTTCTACATCTCTGCTTGCTGTCAGCTCTGTATTCTTCTACATCTCTTTTTGCTGTCAGCTCTGTATTCTTCTACATCTCTGCTTGCTGTCAGCTCTGTATTCTTCTACATCTCTGCTTGCTGTCAGCTCTGTATTCTTCTACATCTCTTTTTGCTGTCAGCTCTGTATTCTTCTACATCTCTGCTTGTTGTCAGCTCTGTATTCTTCTACATCTGTTCTTGCTGTCAGCTCTGTATTCTTCTACATCTCTTCTTGTTGTCAGCTCTGTATTCTTGTACATCTCTGCTTGCTGTCAGCTCTGTATTCTTCTACATCTCTGCTTGCTGTCAGCTCTGTATTCTTCTACATCTCTGCTTGCTGTCAGCTCTGTATTCTTCTACATCTCTTTTTGCTGTCAGCTCTGTATTCTTCTACATCTCTTCTTGCTGTCAGCTCTGTATTCTTCTACATCTCTGCTTGCTGTCAGCTCTGTATTCTTCTACATCTCTTTTTGCTGTCAGCTCTGTATTCTTCTACATCTCTGCTTGTTGTCAGCTCTGTATTCTTCTACATCTGTTCTTGCTGTCAGCTCTGTATTCTTCTACATCTCTTCTTGTTGTCAGCTCTGTATTCTTCTACATCTCTGCTTGCTGTCAGCTCTGTATTCTTCTACATCTCTGCTTGCTGTCAGCTCTGTATTCTTCTACATCTCTGCTTGCTGTCAGCTCTGTATTCCTCTACATCTCTTCTTGCTGTCAGCTCTGTATTCTTCTACATCTCTTCTTGTTGTCAGCTCTGTATTCTTCTACATCTCTGCTTGCTGTCAGCTCTGTATTCTTCTACATCTCTGCTTGCTGTCAGCTCTGTATTCTTCTACATCTCTGCTTGTTGTCAGCTCTGTATTCTTCTACATCTCTTCTTGTTGTCAGCTCTGTATTCTTCTACATCTCTTCTTGTTGTCAGCTCTGTATTCTTCTACATCTCTGCTTGCTGTCAGCTCTGTATTCTTCTACATCTCTGCTTGCTGTCAGCTCTGTATTCTTCTACATCTCTGCTTGTTGTCAGCTCTGTATTCTTCTACATCTCTGCTTGCTGTCAGCTCTGTATTCCTCTACATCTCTTCTTGCTGTCAGCTCTGTATTCTTCTACATCTCTGCTTGCTGTCCGCTCTGTATTCTTCTACATCTCTGCTTGCTGTCAGCTCTGTATTCTTCTACATCTCTGCTTGCTGTCAGCTCTGTATTCTTCTACATCTCTGCTTGCTGTCAGCTCTGTATTCTTCTACATCTCTGCTTGTTGTCAGCTCTGTATTCTTCTACATCTCTTCTTGTTGTCAGCTCTGTATTCTTCTACATCTCTTCTTGTTGTCAGCTCTGTATTCTTCTACATCTCTGCTTGCTGTCAGCTCTGTATTCTTCTACATCTCTGCTTGCTGTCAGCTCTGTATTCTTCTACATCTCTGCTTGTTGTCAGCTCTGTATTCTTCTACATCTCTTCTTGTTGTCAGCTCTGTATTCTTCTACATCTCTGCTTGCTGTCAGCTCTGTATTCTTCTACATCTCTTCTTGCTGTCAGCTCTGTATTCTTCTACATCTCTGCTTGCTGTCAGCTCTGTATTCTTCTACATCTCTTTTTGCTGTCAGCTCTGTATTCTTCTACATCTCTGCTTGCTGTCAGCTCTGTATTCTTCTACATCTCTTCTTGTTGTCAGCTCTGTATTCTTCTACATCTGTTCTTGCTGTCAGCTCTGTATTCTTCTACATCTCTTCTTGTTGTCAGCTCTGTATTCTTCTACATCTGTTCTTGCTGTCAGCTCTGTATTCTTCTACATCTCTTCTTGCTGTCAGCTCTGTATTCTTCTACATCTCTGCTTGTTGTCAGCTCTGTATTCTTCTACATCTCTTCTTGTTGTCAGCTCTGTATTCTTCTACATCTCTGCTTGCTGTCAGCTCTGTATTCTTCTACATCTCTGCTTGTTGTCAGCTCTGTATTCTTCTACATCTCTGCTTGCTGTCAGCTCTGTATTCTTCTACATCTCTTCTTGTTGTCAGCTCTGTATTCTTCTACATCTGTTCTTGCTGTCAGCTCTGTATTCTTCTACATCTCTGCTTGTTGTCAGCTCTGTATTCTTCTACATCTCTGCTTGTTGTCAGCTCTGTATTCTTCTACATCTCTTCTTGCTGTCAGCTCTGTATTCTTCTACATCTCTTCTTGCTGTCAGCTCTGTATTCTTCTACATCTGTTCTTGCTGTCAGCTCTGTATTCTTCTACATCTCTGCTTGTTGTCAGCTCTGTATTCTTCTACATCTCTGCTTGTTGTCAGCTCTGTATTCTTCTACATCTCTTCTTGCTGTCAGCTCTGTATTCTTCTACATCTCTGCTTGCTGTCAGCTCTGTATTCTTCTACATCTCTTCTTGTTGTCAGCTCTGTATTCTTCTACATCTCTGCTTGCTGTCAGCTCTGTATTCTTCTACATCTTTGCTTGTTGTCAGCTCTGTATTCTTCTACATCTCTGCTTGTTGTCAGCTCTGTATTCTTCTACATCTCTGCTTGCTGTCAGCTCTGTATTCTTCTACATCTCTGCTTGTTGTCAGCTCTGTATTCTTCTACATCTCTGCTTGCTGTCAGCTCTGTATTCTTCTACATCTCTTCTTGTTGTCAGCTCTGTATTCTTCTACATCTCTGCTTGCTGTCAGCTCTGTATTCTTCTACATCTCTGCTTGCTGTCAGCTCTGTATTCTTCTACATCTCTTCTTGTTGTCAGCTCTGTATTCCTCTACATCTCTGCTTGCTGTCAGCTCTGTATTCTTCTACATCTCTGCTTGTTATCAGCTCTGTATTCTTCTACATCTCTGATTGCTGTCAGCTCTGTATTCTTCTACATCTCTGCTTGCTGTCAGCTCTGTATTCTTCTACATCTCTTCTTGTTCTCAGCTCTGTATTCTTCTACATCTCTTCTTGTTGTCAGCTCTGTATTCATCTACATCTCTGCTTGCTGTCAGCTCTGTATTCTTCTACATCTCTGATTGCTGTCAGCTCTGTATTCCTCTACATCTCTGCTTGCTGTCAGCTCTGTATTCCTCTACATCTCTTCTTGTTGTCAGCTCTGTATTCTTCTACATCTCTGCTTGCTGTCAGCTCTGTATTCCTCTACATCTCTGCTTGTTGTCAGCTCTGTATTCTTCTACATCTCTGCTTGTTGTCAGCTCTGTATTCTTCTACATCTCTGCTTGTTGTCAGCTCTGTATTCCTCTACATCTCTGCTTGCTGTCAGCTCTGTATTCTTCTACATCTCTTCTTGCTGTCAGCTCTGTATTCTTCTACATCTCTTCTTGTTGTCAGCTCTGTATTCCTCTACATCTCTTCTTGCTGTCAGCTCTGTATTTTTCTACATCTCTGTTTGCTGTCAGCTCTGTATTCTTCTACATCTCTGCTTGCTGTCAGCTCTGTATTCTTCTACATCTCTTCTTGTTGTCGGCTCTGTATTCTTCTACATCTCTGCTTGTTGTCGGCTCTGTATTCTTCTACATCTCTGCTTGTAGTCGGCTCTGTATTCTTCTACATCTCTGCTTGTTGTCAGCTCTGTATTCTTCTACATCTCTGCTTGCTGTCAGCTCTGTATTCTTCTACATCTCTGCTTGTTGTCAGCTCTGTATTCCTCTACATCTCTGCTTGCTGTCAGCTCTGTATTCTTCTACATCTCTGCTTGCTGTCAGCTCTGTATTCTTCTACATCTCTGCTTGCTGTCAGCTCTGTATTCTTCTACATCTCTGCTTGCTGTCAGCTGTGTATTCTTCTACATCTCTGCTTGCTGTCAGCTCTGTATTCCTCTACATCTCTTCTTGCTGTCAGCTCTGTATTCTTCTACATCTCTTCTTGTTGTCAGCTCTGTATTCTTCTACATCTCTGCTTGCTGTCAGCTCTGTATTCTTCTACATCTCTGCTTGCTGTCAGCTCTGTATTCTTCTACATCTCTGCTTGTTGTCAGCTCTGTATTCTTCTACATCTCTTCTTGTTGTCAGCTCTGTATTCTTCTACATCTCTGCTTGTTGTCAGCTCTGTATTCTTCTACATCTCTGCTTGTTGTCAGCTCTGTATTCTTCTACATCTCTTCTTGCTGTCAGCTCTGTATTCCTCTACATCTCTTCTTGCTGTCAGCTCTGTTTTCTTCTACATCTCTGCTTGCTGTCAGCTCTGTATTCTTCTACATCTCTGCTTGCTGTCAGCTCTGTATTCTTCTACATCTCTGCTTGCTGTCCGCTCTGTATTCTTCTACATCTCTTCTTGTTGTCAGCTCTGTATTCTTCTACATCTCTGCTTGCTGTCAGCTCTGTATTCTTCTACATCTCTTCTTGCTGTCAGCTCTGTATTCTTCTACATCTCTTCTTGCTGTCAGCTCTGTATTCTTCTACATCTCTGCTTGTTGTCAGCTCTGTATTCTTCTACATCTCTGCTTGCTGTCAGCTCTGTATTCTTCTACATCTCTGCTTGCTGTCAGCTCTGTATTCTTCTACATCTCTTCTTGCTGTCAGCTCTGTATTCTTATACATCTCTTCTTGCTGTCAGCTCTGTATTCTTCTACATCTCTGCTTGCTGTCAGCTCTGTATTCTTCTACATCTCTTCTTGCTGTCAGCTCTGTATTCTTCTACATCTCTTCTTGCTGTCAGCTCTGTATTCTTCTACATCTCTTCTTGTTGTCAGCTCTGTATTCTTCTACATCTCTTCTTGCTGTCAGCTCTGTATTCTTATACATCTCTTCTTGCTGTCAGCTCTGTATTCTTATACATCTCTGCTTGCTGTCAGCTCTGTATTCTTCTACATCTCTTCTTGTTGTCAGCTCTGTATTCTTCTACATCTCTGCTTGTTGTCAGCTCTGTATTCTTCTACATCTCTTCTTGCTGTCAGCTCTGTATTCTTCTACATCTCTTCTTGTTGTCAGCTCTGTATTCTTCTACATCTCTGCTTGCTGTCAGCTCTGTATTCTTCTACATCTCTTTTTGCTGTCAGCTCTGTATTCTTCTACATCTGTTCTTGCTGTCAGCTCTGTATTCTTCTACATCTCTGCTTGCTGTCAGCTCTGTATTCTTCTACATCTCTTCTTGTTGTCAGCTCTGTATTCTTCTACATCTGTTCTTGCTGTCAGCTCTGTATTCTTCTACATCTCTTCTTGCTGTCAGCTCTGTATTCTTCTACATCTCTTCTTGCTGTCAGCTCTGTATTCTTCTACATCTCTTCTTGCTGTCAGCTCTGTATTCTTCTACATCTCTTCTTGCTGTCAGCTCTGTATTCTTCTACATCTCTTCTTGTTGTCAGCTCTGTATTCTTCTACATCTCTGCTTGTTGTCAGCTCTGTATTCTTCTACATCTCTGCTTGCTGTCAGCTCTGTATTCTTCTACATCTCTTCTTGTTGTCAGCTCTGTATTCTTCTACATCTCTTTTTGCTGTCAGCTCTGTATTCTTCTACATCTCTTCTTGCTGTCAGCTCTGTATTCTTCTACATCTCTGCTTGCTGTCAGCTCTGTATTCTTCTACATCTCTTCTTGTTGTCAGCTCTGTATTCTTCTACATCTGTTCTTGCTGTCAGCTCTGTATTCTTCTACATCTCTTCTTGTTGTCAGCTCTGTATTCTTCTACATCTCTGCTTGCTGTCAGCTCTGTATTCTTCTACATCTCTGCTTGCTGTCAGCTCTGTATTCTTCTACATCTCTGCTTGCTGTCAGCTCTGTATTCCTCTACATCTCTTCTTGCTGTCAGCTCTGTATTCTTCTACATCTCTGCTTGCTGTCAGCTCTGTATTCTTCTACATCTCTTCTTGTTGTCAGCTCTGTATTCTTCTACATCTGTTCTTGCTGTCAGCTCTGTATTCTTCTACATCTCTTTTTGCTGTCAGCTCTGTATTCTTCTACATCTCTTCTTGCTGTCAGCTCTGTATTCTTCTACATCTCTGCTTGTTGTCAGCTCTGTATTCTTCTACATCTCTGCTTGTTGTCAGCTCTGTATTCTTCTACATCTCTTCTTGTTGTCAGCTCTGTATTCTTCTACATCTGTTCTTGCTGTCAGCTCTGTATTCTTCTACATCTCTTCTTGTTGTCAGCTCTGTATTCTTCTACATCTCTTCTTGTTGTCAGCTCTGTATTCTTCTACATCTCTTCTTGTTGTCAGCTCTGTATTCTTCTACATCTCTTCTTGTTGTCAGCTCTGTATTCTTCTACATCTCTTCTTGTTGTCAGCTCTGTATTCTTCTACATCTCTTCTTGTTGTCAGCTCTGTATTCTTCTACATCTCTTCTTGTTGTCAGCTCTGTATTCTTCTACATCTGTTCTTGCTGTCAGCTCTGTATTCTTCTACATCTCTTCTTGTTGTCAGCTCTGTATTCTTCTACATCTCTGCTTGTTGTCAGCTCTGTATTCTTCTACATCTCTTCTTGTTGTCAGCTCTGTATTCTTCTACATCTGTTCTTGCTGTCAGCTCTGTATTCTTCTACATCTCTGCTTGTTGTCAGCTCTGTATTCTTCTACATCTCTTCTTGTTGTCAGCTCTGTATTCTTCTACATCTGTTCTTGTTGTCAGCTCTGTATTCTTCTACATCTCTTCTTGTTGTCAGCTCTGTATTCTTCTACATCTCTTTTTGCTGTCAGCTCTGTATTCTTCTACATCTCTTCTTGCTGTCAGCTCTGTATTCTTCTACATCTCTTCTTGTTGTCAGCTCTGTATTCTTCTACATCTCTTTTTGCTGTCAGCTCTGTATTCTTCTACATCTCTGCTTGTTGTCAGCTCTGTATTCTTCTACATCTCTGCTTGCTGTCAGCTCTGTATTCTTCTACATCTCTTCTTGTTGTCAGCTCTGTATTCTTCTACATCTGTTCTTGCTGTCAGCTCTGTATTCTTCTACATCTCTTTTTGCTGTCAGCTCTGTATTCTTCTACATCTCTTCTTGCTGTCAGCTCTGTATTCTTCTACATCTCTGCTTGCTGTCAGCTCTGTATTCTTCTACATCTCTTCTTGTTGTCAGCTCTGTATTCTTCTACATCTGTTCTTGCTGTCAGCTCTGTATTCTTCTACATCTCTTCTTGTTGTCAGCTCTGTATTCTTCTACATCTCTGCTTGCTGTCAGCTCTGTATTCTTCTACATCTCTGCTTGCTGTCAGCTCTGTATTCTTCTACATCTCTGCTTGCTGTCAGCTCTGTATTCCTCTACATCTCTTCTTGCTGTCAGCTCTGTATTCTTCTACATCTCTGCTTGCTGTCAGCTCTGTATTCTTCTACATCTCTTCTTGTTGTCAGCTCTGTATTCTTCTACATCTGTTCTTGCTGTCAGCTCTGTATTCTTCTACATCTCTTTTTGCTGTCAGCTCTGTATTCTTCTACATCTCTTCTTGCTGTCAGCTCTGTATTCTTCTACATCTCTGCTTGCTGTCAGCTCTGTATTCTTCTACATCTCTTCTTGTTGTCAGCTCTGTATTCTTCTACATCTGTTCTTGCTGTCAGCTCTGTATTCTTCTACATCTCTTCTTGTTGTCAGCTCTGTATTCTTCTACATCTCTGCTTGCTGTCAGCTCTGTATTCTTCTACATCTCTGCTTGCTGTCAGCTCTGTATTCTTCTACATCTCTGCTTGCTGTCAGCTCTGTATTCCTCTACATCTCTTCTTGCTGTCAGCTCTGTATTCTTCTACATCTCTGCTTGCTGTCAGCTCTGTATTCTTCTACATCTCTTCTTGTTGTCAGCTCTGTATTCTTCTACATCTCTGCTTGTTGTCAGCTCTGTATTCTTCTACATCTCTTCTTGTTGTCAGCTCTGTATTCTTCTACATCTCTGCTTGTTGTCAGCTCTGTATTCTTCTACATCTCTTCTTGTTGTCAGCTCTGTATTCTTCTACATCTCTGCTTGCTGTCAGCTCTGTATTCTTCTACATCTCTGCTTGTTGTCAGCTCTGTATTCTTCTACATCTCTGCTTGCTGTCAGCTCTGTATTCTTCTACATCTCTGCTTGTTGTCAGCTCTGTATTCTTCTACATCTCTGCTTGTTGTCAGCTCTGTATTCTTCTACATCTCTTCTTGCTGTCAGCTCTGTATTCTTCTACATCTCTGCTTGTTGTCAGCTCTGTATTCTTCTACATCTCTGCTTGTTGTCAGCTCTGTATTCTTCTACATCTCTTCTTACTGTCAGCTCTGTATTCTTCTACATCTCTTCTTGTTGTCAGCTCTGTATTCTTCTACATCTCTGCTTGTTGTCAGCTCTGTATTCTTCTACATCTCTGCTTGTTGTCAGCTCTGTATTCTTCTACATCTCTTCTTGTTGTCAGCTCTGTATTCTTCTACATCTCTGCTTGTTGTCAGCTCTGTATTCTTCTACATCTCTGCTTGCTGTCAGCTCTGTATTCTTCTACATCTCTGCTTGTTGTCAGCTCTGTATTCTTCTACATCTCTGCTTGCTGTCAGCTCTGTATTCTTCTACATCTCTGCTTGTTGTCGGCTCTGTATTCTTCCACATCTCTTCTTGCTGTCAGCTCTGTATTCTTCTACATCTCTGCTTGTTGTCGGCTCTGTATTCCTCTACATCTCTGCTTGTTGTCAGCTCTGTATTCCTCTACATCTCTGCTTGCTGTCAGCTCTGTATTCTTCTACATCTCTTCTTGTTGTCAGCTCTGTATTCTTCTACATCTCTGCTTGTTGTCAGCTCTGTATTCTTCTACATCTCTGCTTGCTGTCAGCTCTGTATTCTTCTACATCTCTTCTTGCTGTCAGCTCTGTATTCCTCTACATCTCTGCTTGCTGTCAGCTCTGTATTCTTCTACATCTCTTCTTGTTGTCAGCTCTGTATTCTTCTACATCTCTGCTTGTTGTCAGCTCTGTATTCTTCTACATCTCTGCTTGTTGTCAGCTCTGTATTCTTCTACATCTCTGCTTGCTGTCAGCTCTGTATTCTTCTACATCTCTGCTTGTTGTCAGCTCTGTATTCTTCTACATCTCTGCTTGTTGTCAGCTCTGTATTCTTCTACATCTCTGCTTGTTGTCAGCTCTGTATTCTTCTACATCTCTGCTTGTTGTCAGCTCTGTATTCTTCTACATCTCTGCTTGTTGTCAGCTCTGTATTCTTCTACATCTCTTCTTGTTGTCAGCTCTGTATTCTTCTACATCTCTGCTTGTTGTCAGCTCTGTATTCTTCTACATCTCTTCTTGTTGTCAGCTCTGTATTCTTCTACATCTCTGCTTGCTGTCAGCTCTGTATTCTTCTACATCTCTGCTTGCTGTCAGCTCTGTATTCTTCTACATCTCTGCTTGTTGTCAGCTCTGTATTCTTCTACATCTCTGCTTGTTGTCAGCTCTGTATTCTTCTACATCTCTGCTTGCTGTCAGCTCTGTATTCTTCTACATCTCTTCTTGCTGTCAGCTCTGTATTCTTCTACATCTCTTCTTGTTGTCAGCTCTGTATTCTTCTACATCTCTGCTTGTTGTCAGCTCTGTATTCTTCTACATCTCTGCTTGCTGTCAGCTCTGTATTCTTCTACATCTCTGCTTGTTGTCAGCTCTGTATTCTTCTACATCTCTGCTTGCTGTCAGCTCTGTATTCTTCTACATCTCTGCTTGTTGTCAGCTCTGTATTCCTCTACATCTCTGCTTGCTGTCAGCTCTGTATTCTTCTACATCTCTGCTTGTTGTCAGCTCTGTATTCTTCTACATCTCTTCTTGTTGTCAGCTCTGTATTCTTCTACATCTCTGCTTGTTGTCAGCTCTGTATTCTTCTACATCTCTGCTTGCTGTCAGCTCTGTATTCTTCTACATCTCTGCTTGCTGTCAGCTCTGTATTCTTCTACATCTCTGCTTGCTGTCAGCTCTGTATTCTTCTACATCTCTTCTTGTTGTCAGCTCTGTATTCCTCTACATCTCTGCTTGCTGTCAGCTCTGTATTCTTCTACATCTCTGCTTGCTGTCAGCTCTCTATTCTTCTACATCTCTGATTGCTGTCAGCTCTGTATTCTTCTACATCTCTGCTTGCTGTCAGCTCTGTATTCTTCTACATCTCTGATTGCTGTCAGCTCTGTATTCCTCTACATCTCTGCTTGTTGTCAGCTCTGTATTCTTCTACATCTCTGATTGCTGTCAGCTCTGTATTCTTCTACATCTCTGCTTGCTGTCAGCTCTGTATTCTCCTACATCTCTGATTGCTGTCAGCTCTGTATTCCTCTACATCTCTGCTTGCTGTCAGCTCTGTATTCCTCTACATCTCTGCTTGTTGTCAGCTCTGTATTCCTCTACATCTCTGCTTGTTGTCAGCTCTGTATTCTTCTACATCTCTTCTTGCTGTCAGCTCTGTATTCTTCTACATCTCTTCTTGCTGTCAGCTCTGTATTCTTCTACATCTCTGCTTGCTGTCAGCTCTGTATTCTTCCACATCTCTGATTGCTGTCAGCTCTGTATTCTTCTACATCTCTTCTTGTTGTCAGCTCTGTATTCTTCTACATCTCTGCTTGTTGTCAGCTCTGTATTCCTCTACATCTCTGCTTGTTGTCAGCTCTGTATTCTTCTACATCTCTGCTTGCTGTCAGCTCTGTATTCTTCTACATCTCTGCTTGTTGTCAGCTCTGTATTCTTCTACATCTCTTCTTGCTGTCAGCTCTGTATTCTTCTACATCTCTGCTTGCTGTCAGCTCTGTATTCTTCTACATCTCTGCTTGTTGTCAGCTCTGTATTCCTCTACATCTCTGCTTGTTGTCAGCTCTGTATTCTTCTACATCTCTGCTTGCTGTCAGCTCTGTATTCTTCTACATCTCTGCTTGTTGTCAGCTCTGTATTCTTCTACATCTCTTCTTGTTGTCAGCTCTGTATTCTTCTACATCTCTGCTTGCTGTCAGCTCTGTATTCTTCTACATCTCTGCTTGTTGTCAGCTCTGTATTCTTCTACATCTCTGCTTGCTGTCAGCTCTGTATTCTTCTACATCTCTGCTTGTTGTCAGCTCTGTATTCTTCTACATCTCTGCTTGCTGTCAGCTCTGTATTCTTCTACATCTCTGCTTGTTGTCAGCTCTGTATTCTTCTACATCTCTTCTTGTTGTCAGCTCTGTATTCTTCTACATCTCTGCTTGTTGTCAGCTCTGTATTCTTCTACATCTCTGCTTGCTGTCAGCTCTGTATTCTTCTACATCTCTGCTTGCTGTCAGCTCTGTATTCTTCTACATCTCTGCTTGCTGTCAGCTCTGTATTCTTCTACATCTCTTCTTGTTGTCAGCTCTGTATTCCTCTACATCTCTGCTTGCTGTCAGCTCTGTATTCTTCTACATCTCTGCTTGCTGTCAGCTCTGTATTCTTCTACATCTCTGCTTGTTGTCAGCTCTGTATTCCTCTACATCTCTGCTTGCTGTCAGCTCTGTATTCTTCTACATCTCTGCTTGTTGTCAGCTCTGTATTCTTCTACATCTCTTCTTGTTGTCAGCTCTGTATTCTTCTACATCTCTGCTTGCTGTCAGCTCTGTATTCTTCTACATCTCTGCTTGCTGTCAGCTCTGTATTCTTCTACATCTCTGCTTGCTGTCAGCTCTGTATTCTTCTACATCTCTGCTTGCTGTCAGCTCTGTATTCTTCTACATCTCTTCTTGTTGTCAGCTCTGTATTCTTCTACATCTCTGCTTGCTGTCAGCTCTGTATTCCTCTACATCTCTGCTTGCTGTCAGCTCTGTATTCTTCTACATCTCTTCTTGTTGTCAGCTCTGTATTCTTCTACATCTCTGCTTGCTGTCAGCTCTGTATTCTTCTACATCTCTGCTTGTTGTCAGCTCTGTATTCTTCTACATCTCTTCTTGCTGTCAGCTCTGTATTCTTCTACATCTCTGCTTGCTGTCAGCTCTGTATTCTTCTACATCTCTGCTTGTTGTCAGCTCTGTATTCCTCTACATCTCTGCTTGTTGTCAGCTCTGTATTCTTCTACATCTCTGCTTGCTGTCAGCTCTGTATTCTTCTACATCTCTGCTTGTTGTCAGCTCTGTATTCTTCTACATCTCTTCTTGTTGTCAGCTCTGTATTCTTCTACATCTCTGCTTGCTGTCAGCTCTGTATTCTTCTACATCTCTGCTTGTTGTCAGCTCTGTATTCTTCTACATCTCTGCTTGCTGTCAGCTCTGTATTCTTCTACATCTCTGCTTGTTGTCAGCTCTGTATTCCTCTACATCTCTGCTTGCTGTCAGCTCTGTATTCTTCTACATCTCTGCTTGTTGTCAGCTCTGTATTCTTCTACATCTCTTCTTGTTGTCAGCTCTGTATTCTTCTACATCTCTGCTTGTTGTCAGCTCTGTATTCTTCTACATCTCTGCTTGCTGTCAGCTCTGTATTCTTCTACATCTCTGCTTGCTGTCAGCTCTGTATTCTTCTACATCTCTTCTTGTTGTCAGCTCTGTATTCTTCTACATCTCTGCTTGCTGTCAGCTCTGTATTCTTCTACATCTCTGCTTGCTGTCAGCTCTCTATTCTTCTACATCTCTGATTGCTGTCAGCTCTGTATTCTTCTACATCTCTGCTTGCTGTCAGCTCTGTATTCTTCTACATCTCTGATTGCTGTCAGCTCTGTATTCCTCTACATCTCTGCTTGTTGTCAGCTCTGTATTCTTCTACATCTCTGATTGCTGTCAGCTCTGTATTCTTCTACATCTCTGCTTGCTGTCAGCTCTGTATTCTCCTACATCTCTGATTGCTGTCAGCTCTGTATTCCTCTACATCTCTGCTTGCTGTCAGCTCTGTATTCCTCTACATCTCTTCTTGCTGTCAGCTCTGTATTCTTCTACATCTCTTCTTGTTGTCAGCTCTGTATTCTTCTACATCTCTGCTTGCTATCAGCTCTGTATTTTTCTACATCTCTGCTTGCTGTCAGCTCTGTATTCTTCTACATCTCTTCTTGTTGTCAGCTCTGTATTCCTCTACATCTCTGCTTGTTGTCAGCTCTGTATTCTTCTACATCTCTTCTTGCTGTCAGCTCTGTATTCTTCTACATCTCTTCTTGCTGTCAGCTCTGTATTCTTCTACATCTCTGCTTGCTGTCAGCTCTGTATTCTTCCACATCTCTGATTGCTGTCAGCTCTGTATTCTTCTACATCTCTGCTTGTTGTCAGCTCTGTATTCCTCTACATCTCTGCTTGTTGTCAGCTCTGTATTCTTCTACATCTCTGCTTGCTGTCAGCTCTGTATTCTTCTACATCTCTTCTTGCTGTCAGCTCTGTATTCTTCTACATCTCTGCTTGCTGTCAGCTCTGTATTCTTCTACATCTCTGCTTGTTGTCAGCTCTGTATTCCTCTACATCTCTGCTTGTTGTCAGCTCTGTATTCTTCTACATCTCTGCTTGTTGTCAGCTCTGTATTCTTCTACATCTCTGCTTGCTGTCAGCTCTGTATTCTTCTACATCTCTTCTTGTTGTCAGCTCTGTATTCTTCTACATCTCTGCTTGTTGTCAGCTCTGTATTCTTCTACATCTCTTCTTGTTGTCAGCTCTGTATTCTTCTACATCTCTGCTTGTTGTCAGCTCTGTATTCCTCTACATCTCTGCTTGTTGTCAGCTCTGTATTCTTCTACATCTCTGCTTGTCAGCTCTGTATTCTTCTACATCTCTGCTTGCTGTCAGCTCTGTATTCTTCTACATCTCTTCTTGTTGTCAGCTCTGTATTCTTCTACATCTCTGCTTGTTGTCAGCTCTGTATTCTTCTACATCTCTGCTTGTTGTCAGCTCTGTATTCTTCTACATCTCTGCTTGTTGTCAGCTCTGTATTCCTCTACATCTCTGCTTGTTGTCAGCTCTGTATTCTTCTACATCTCTGCTTGCTGTCAGCTCTGTATTCTTCTACATCTCTTCTTGTTGTCAGCTCTGTATTCTTCTACATCTCTGCTTGCTGTCAGCTCTGTATTCTTCTACATCTCTGCTTGTTGTCAGCTCTGTATTCTTCTACATCTCTTCTTGTTGTCAGCTCTGTATTCTTCTACATCTCTGCTTGTTGTCAGCTCTGTATTCTTCTACATCTCTGCTTGTTGTCAGCTCTGTATTCTTCTACATCTCTGCTTGCTGTCAGCTCTGTATTCTTCTACATCTCTGCTTGCTGTCAGCTCTGTATTCTTCTACATCTCTGCTTGCTGTCAGCTCTGTATTCTTCTACATCTCTTCTTGCTGTCAGCTCTGTATTCTTATACATCTCTTCTTGTTGTCAGCTCTGTATTCTTCTACATCTCTTCTTGTTGTCAGCTCTGTATTCTTCTACATCTCTTCTTGCTGTCAGCTCTGTATTCTTATACATCTCTTCTTGCTGTCAGCTCTGTATTCTTATACATCTCTGCTTGCTGTCAGCTCTGTATTCTTCTACATCTCTTCTTGTTGTCAGCTCTGTATTCTTCTACATCTCTGCTTGTTGTCAGCTCTGTATTCTTCTACATCTCTTCTTGCTGTCAGCTCTGTATTCTTATACATCTCTTCTTGCTGTCAGCTCTGTATTCTTATACATCTCTGCTTGCTGTCAGCTCTGTATTCTTCTACATCTCTGCTTGTTGTCAGCTCTGTATTCTTCTACATCTCTTCTTGTTGTCAGCTCTGTATTCTTCTACATCTCTTCTTGTTGTCAGCTCTGTATTCTTCTACATCTCTGCTTGTTGTCAGCTCTGTATTCTTCTACATCTCTGCTTGTTGTCAGCTCTGTATTCTTCTACATCTCTGCTTGCTGTCAGCTCTGTATTCTTCTACATCTCTTCTTGTTGTCAGCTCTGTATTCTTCTACATCTCTGCTTGTTGTCAGCTCTGTATTCTTCTACATCTCTTCTTGTTGTCAGCTCTGTATTCTTCTACATCTCTGCTTGTTGTCAGCTCTGTATTCTTCTACATCTCTTCTTGTTGTCAGCTCTGTATTCTTCTACATCTCTGCTTGTTGTCAGCTCTGTATTCTTCTACATCTCTTCTTACTGTCAGCTCTGTATTCTTCTACATCTCTGCTTGTTGTCAGCTCTGTATTCTTCTACATCTCTGCTTGCTGTCAGCTCTGTATTCTTCTACATCTCTTCTTGTTGTCAGCTCTGTATTCTTCTACATCTCTGCTTGTTGTCAGCTCTGTATTCTTCTACATCTCTTCTTGTTGTCAGCTCTGTATTCTTCTACATCTCTTCTTACTGTCAGCTCTGTATTCTTCTACATCTCTGCTTGTTGTCAGCTCTGTATTCTTCTACATCTCTTCTTGTTGTCAGCTCTGTATTCTTCTACATCTCTGCTTGCTGTCAGCTCTGTATTCTTCTACATCTCTTCTTGTTGTCAGCTCTGTATTCTTCTACATCTCTGCTTGTTGTCAGCTCTGTATTCTTCTACATCTCTTCTTGTTGTCAGCTCTGTATTCTTCTACATCTCTGCTTGTTGTCAGCTCTGTATTCTTCTACATCTCTTCTTGTTGTCAGCTCTGTATTCTTCTACATCTCTGCTTGTTGTCAGCTCTGTATTCTTCTACATCTCTTCTTACTGTCAGCTCTGTATTCTTCTACATCTCTGCTTGTTGTCAGCTCTGTATTCTTCTACATCTCTGCTTGCTGTCAGCTCTGTATTCTTCTACATCTCTTCTTGTTGTCAGCTCTGTATTCTTCTACATCTCTGCTTGTTGTCAGCTCTGTATTCTTCTACATCTCTGCTTGTTGTCAGCTCTTTATACTTCTACATCTCTTCTTGCTGTCAGCTCTGTATTCTTCTACATCTCTTCTTACTGTCAGCTCTGTATTCTTCTACATCTCTGCTTGTTGTCAGCTCTGTATTCTTCTACATCTCTGCTTGCTGTCAGCTCTGTATTCTTCTACATCTCTTCTTGTTGTCAGCTCTGTATTCTTCTACATCTCTGCTTGTTGTCAGCTCTGTATTCTTCTACATCTCTGCTTGTTGTCAGCTCTGTATTCTTCTACATCTCTGCTTGTTGTCAGCTCTTTATACTTCTACATCTCTTCTTGCTGTCAGCTCTGTATTCTTCTACATCTCTTCTTGTTGTCAGCTCTGTATTCTTCTACATCTCTGCTTGTTGTCAGCTCTTTATACTTCTACATCTCTTCTTGCTGTCAGCTCTGTATTCTTCTACATCTCTTCTTGTTGTCAGCTCTGTATTCTTCTACATCTCTTCTTGTTGTCAGCTCTGTATTCTTCTACATCTCTGCTTGTTGTCAGCTCTGTATTCTTCTACATCTCTGCTTGTTGTCAGCTCTGTATTCTTCTACATCTCTGCTTGTTGTCAGCTCTTTATACTTCTACATCTCTTCTTGCTGTCAGCTCTGTATTCTTCTACATCTCTTCTTGTTGTCAGCTCTGTATTCTTCTACATCTCTGCTTGTTGTCAGCTCTTTATACTTCTACATCTCTTCTTGCTGTCAGCTCTGTATTCTTCTACATCTCTTCTTGTTGTCAGCTCTGTATTCTTCTACATCTCTTCTTGTTGTCAGCTCTGTATTCTTCTACATCTCTGCTTGTTGTCAGCTCTGTATTCTTCTACATCTCTGCTTGTTGTCAGCTCTGTATTCTTCTACATCTCTGCTTGTTGTCAGCTCTTTATACTTCTACATCTCTTCTTGCTGTCAGCTCTGTATTCTTCTACATCTCTTCTTGTTGTCAGCTCTGTATTCTTCTACATCTCTGCTTGTTGTCAGCTCTTTATACTTCTACATCTCTTCTTGCTGTCAGCTCTGTATTCTTCTACATCTCTTCTTGTTGTCAGCTCTGTATTCTTCTACATCTCTTCTTGCTGTCAGCTCTGTATTCTTCTACATCTCTTCTTGCTGTCAGCTCTGTATTCTTCTACATCTCTGCTTGTTGTCAGCTCTGTATTCTTCTACATCTCTTCTTGTTGTCAGCTCTGTATTCTTCTACATCTCTTCTTGTTGTCAGCTCTGTATTCTTCTACATCTCTGCTTGTTGTCAGCTCTTTATACTTCTACATCTCTTCTTGCTGTCAGCTCTGTATTCTTCTACATCTCTTCTTGTTGTCAGCTCTGTATTCTTCTACATCTCTTCTTGTTGTCAGCTCTGTATTCTTCTACATCTCTGCTTGTTGTCAGCTCTGTATTCTTCTACATCTCTGCTTGCTGTCAGCTCTGTATTCTTCTACATCTCTGCTTGCTGTCAGCTCTGTATTCTTCTACATCTCTTCTTGTTGTCAGCTCTGTATTCTTCTACATCTCTGCTTGTTGTCAGCTCTGTATTCTTCTACATCTCTTCTTGTTGTCAGCTCTTTATACTTCTACATCTCTGCTTGTTGTCAGCTCTGTATTCTTCTACATCTCTGCTTGTTGTCAGCTCTTTATACTTCTACATCTCTTCTTGCTGTCAGCTCTGTATTCTTCTACATCTCTGCTTGCTGTCAGCTCTGTATTCTTCTACATCTCTGCTTGCTGTCAGCTCTGTATTCTTCTACATCTCTGCTTGCTGTCAGCTCTGTATTCTTCTACATCTCTGCTTGTTGTCAGCTCTGTATTCTTCTACATCTCTTCTTCTTGTCAGCTCTGTATTCTTCTACATCTCTGCTTGCTGTCAGCTCTGTATTCTTCTACATCTCTGCTTGTTATCAGCTCTGTATTCTTCTACATCTCTTCTTGTTGTCAGCTCTGTATTCTTCTACATCTCTGCTTGTTGTCAGCTCTGTATTCTTCTACATCTCTGCTTGCTGTCAGCTCTGTATTCTTCTACATCTCTGCTTGCTGTCAGCTCTGTATTCTTCTACATCTCTTCTTGTTGTCAGCTCTGTATTCTTCTACATCTCTGCTTGTTGTCAGCTCTGTATTCTTCTACATCTCTGCTTGCTGTCAGCTCTGTATTCTTCTACATCTCTGCTTGCTGTCAGCTCTGTATTCTTCTACATCTCTTCTTGCTGTCAGCTCTGTATTCTTCTACATCTCTTCTTGCTGTCAGCTCTGTATTCTTCTACATCTCTGCTTGCTGTCAGCTCTGTATTCTTCTACATCTCTTCTTGTTGTCAGCTCTGTATTCTTCTACATCTCTGCTTGTTGTCAGCTCTTTATACTTCTACATCTCTTCTTGCTGTCAGCTCTGTATTCTTCTACATCTCTTCTTGTTGTCAGCTCTGTATTCTTCTACATCTCTTCTTGTTGTCAGCTCTGTATTCTTCTACATCTCTGCTTGTTGTCAGCTCTGTATTCTTCTACATCTCTGCTTGCTGTCAGCTCTGTATTCTTCTACATCTCTGCTTGCTGTCAGCTCTGTATTCTTCTACATCTCTGCTTGCTGTCAGCTCTGTATTCTTCTACATCTCTTCTTGCTGTCAGCTCTGTATTCTTCTACATCTCTTCTTGCTGTCAGCTCTGTATTCTTCTACATCTCTTCTTGCTGTCAGCTCTGTATTCTTCTACATCTCTTCTTGTTGTCAGCTCTGTATTCTTCTACATCTCTTCTTGTTGTCAGCTCTGTATTCTTCTACATCTCTGCTTGTTGTCAGCTCTGTATTCTTCTACATCTCTTCTTGTTGTCAGCTCTGTATTCTTCTACATCTCTGCTTGTTGTCAGCTCTGTATTCTTCTACATCTCTTCTTGTTGTCAGCTCTGTATTCTTCTACATCTCTTCTTGTTGTCAGCTCTGTATTCTTCTACATCTCTGCTTGTTGTCAGCTCTGTATTCTTCTACATCTCTGCTTGTTGTCAGCTCTGTATTCTTCTACATCTCTTCTTGTTGTCAGCTCTGTATTCTTCCACATCTCTTCTTGCTGTCAGCTCTGTATTCTTCTACATCTCTGCTTGTTGTCAGCTCTGTATTCTTCTACATCTCTTCTTGTTGTCAGCTCTGTATTCTTCTACATCTCTTCTTGCTGTCAGCTCTGTATTCTTCTACATCTCTTCTTGCTGTCAGCTCTGTATTCTTCTACATCTCTTCTTGCTGTCAGCTCTGTATTCTTCTACATCTCTTCTTGTTGTCTGCTCTGTATTCTTCTACATCTCTTCTTGCTGTCAGCTCTGTATTCTTCTACATCTCTTCTTGCTGTCAGCTCTGTATTCTTCTACATCTCTTCTTGCTGTCAGCTCTGTATTCTTCTACATCTCTTCTTGTTGTCAGCTCTGTATTCTTCTACATCTCTTCTTGTTGTCAGCTCTGTATTCTTCTACATCTCTGCTTGTTGTCAGCTCTGTATTCTTCTACATCTCTTCTTGCTGTCAGCTCTGTATTCTTCTACATCTCTTCTTGCTGTCAGCTCTGTATTCTTCTACATCTCTTCTTGTTGTCAGCTCTGTATTCTTCTACATCTCTTCTTGCTGTCAGCTCTGTATTCTTCTACATCTCTTCTTGCTGTCAGCTCTGTATTCTTCTACATCTCTGCTTGTTGTCAGCTCTGTATTCTTCTACATCTCTGCTTGTTGTCAGCTCTGTATTCTTCTACATCTCTGCTTGTTGTCAGCTCTGTATTCTTCTACATCTCTGCTTGTTGTCAGCTCTGTATTCTTCTACATCTCTTCTTGCTGTCAGCTCTGTATTCTTCTACATCTCTGCTTGTTGTCAGCTCTGTATTCTTCTACATCTCTGCTTGTTGTCAGCTCTGTATTCTTCTACATCTCTGCTTGTTGTCAGCTCTGTATTCTTCTACATCTCTTCTTGTTGTCAGCTCTGTATTCTTCTACATCTCTGCTTGTTGTCAGCTCTGTATTCTTCTACATCTCTGCTTGTTGTCAGCTCTGTATTCTTCTACATCTCTGCTTGTTGTCAGCTCTGTATTCTTCTACATCTCTTCTTGTTGTCAGCTCTGTATTCTTCTACATCTCTGCTTGCTGTCAGCTCTGTATTCTTCTACATCTCTGCTTGTTGTCAGCTCTGTATTCTTCTACATCTCTTCTTGTTGTCAGCTCTGTATTCTTCTACATCTCTTCTTGTTGTCAGCTCTGTATTCTTCTACATCTCTGCTTGTTGTCAGCTCTGTATTCTTCTACATCTCTTCTTGTTGTCAGCTCTGTATTCTTCTACATCTCTGCTTGTTGTCAGCTCTGTATTCTTCTACATCTCTTCTTGCTGTCAGCTCTGTATTCTTCTACATCTCTGCTTGTTGTCAGCTCTGTATTCTTCCACATCTCTTCTTGCTGTCAGCTCTGTATTCCTCTACATCTCTGCTTGTTGTCAGCTCTGTATTCTTCCACATCTCTTCTTGCTGTCAGCTCTGTATTCCTCTACATCTCTGCTTGCTGTCAGCTCTGTATTCTTCTACATCTCTTCTTGTTGTCAGCTCTGTATTCTTCTACATCTCTGCTTGTTGTCAGCTCTGTATTCTTCTACATCTCTTCTTGCTGTCAGCTCTGTATTCTTCTACATCTCTTCTTCTTGTCAGCTCTGTATTCTTCTACATCTCTTCTTGCTGTCAGCTCTGTATTCTTCTACATCTCTTCTTCTTGTCAGCTCTGTATTCTTCTACATCTCTTCTTGTTGTCAGCTCTGTATTCTTCTACATCTCTTCTTGTCGTCAGCTCTGTATTCTTCTACATCTCTTCTTCTTGTCAGCTCTGTATTCTTCTACATCTCTTCTTGTTGTCAGCTCTGTATTCTTCTACATCTCTTCTTGTCGTCAGCTCTGTATTCTTCTACATCTCTTCTTGTTGTCAGCTCTGTATTCTTCTACATCTCTTCTTCTTGTCAGCTCTGTATTCTTCTACATCTCTTCTTGTTGTCAGCTCTGTATTCTTCTACATCTCTTCTTGTTGTCAGCTCTGTATTCTTCTACATCTCTTCTTCTTGTCAGCTCTGTATTCTTCTACATCTCTTCTTGTTGTCAGCTCTGTATTCTTCTACATCTCTGCTTGTTGTCAGCTCTGTATTCTTCTACATCTCTTCTTGTCGTCAGCTCTGTATTCTTCTACATCTCTTCTTGTTGTCAGCTCTGTATTCTTCTACATCTCTTCTTCTTGTCAGCTCTGTATTCTTCTACATCTCTTCTTGTTGTCAGCTCTGTATTCTTCTACATCTCTGCTTGTTGTCAGCTCTGTATTCTTCTACATCTCTTCTTGTCGTCAGCTCTGTATTCTTCTACATCTCTTCTTCTTGTCAGCTCTGTATTCTTCTACATCTCTTCTTGCTGTCAGCTCTGTATTCTTCTACATCTCTTCTTCTTGTCAGCTCTGTATTCT
The DNA here is from genome assembly GCF_046119375.1 of Phyllobates terribilis. Taxonomy (NCBI): domain Eukaryota; kingdom Metazoa; phylum Chordata; class Amphibia; order Anura; family Dendrobatidae; genus Phyllobates; species Phyllobates terribilis. The sequence goes on along the minus strand of NW_027370935.1, from coordinate 10,384 downwards.
TCTACATCTCTTCTTGTTGTCAGCTCTGTATTCTTCTACATCTCTTCTTGTTGTCAGCTCTGTATTCTTCTACATCTCTTCTTGTCGTCAGCTCTGTATTCTTCTACATCTCTGCTTGTTGTCAGCTCTGTATTCTTCTACATCTCTTCTTGCTGTCAGCTCTGTATTCTTCTACATCTCTTCTTCTTGTCAGCTCTGTATTCTTCTACATCTCTTCTTGTTGTCAGCTCTGTATTCTTCTACATCTCTTCTTGTCGTCAGCTCTGTATTCTTCTACATCTCTGCTTGTTGTCAGCTCTGTATTCTTCTACATCTCTGCTTGTTGTCAGCTCTGTATTCTTCTACATCTCTGCTTGCTGTCAGCTCTGTATTCTTCTACATCTCTTCTTGTTGTCAGCTCTGTATTCTTATACATCTCTGCTTGCTGTCAGCTCTGTATTCTTCTACATCTCTGCTTGCTGTCAGCTCTGTATTCCTCTACATCTCTTCTTGTTGTCAGCTCTGTATTCTTCTACATCTCTTCTTGCTGTCAGCTCTGTATTCTTCTACATCTCTTCTTGTTGTCAGCTCTGTATTCTTATACATCTCTGCTTGCTGTCAGCTCTGTATTCTTCTACATCTCTGCTTGTTGTCAGCTCTGTATTCTTCCACATCTCTGCTTGTTGTCAGCTCTGTATTCTTCTACATCTCTGCTTGTTGTCAGCTCTGTATTCTTCTACATCTCTTCTTGTTGTCAGCTCTGTATTCTTCTACATCTCTTCTTGCTGTCAGCTCTGTATTCTTCTACATCTCTGCTTGTTGTCAGCTCTGTATTCTTCTACATCTCTTCTTGTTGTCAGCTCTGTATTCTTCTACATCTCTGCTTGTTGTCAGCTCTGTATTCTTCTACATCTCTGCTTGTTGTCAGCTCTGTATTCTTCTACATCTCTGCTTGCTGTCAGCTCTGTATTCTTCTACATCTCTGCTTGTTGTCAGCTCTGTATTCTTCTACATCTCTTCTTGCTGTCAGCTCTGTATTCTTCTACATCTCTTCTTGTTGTCAGCTCTGTATTCTTATACATCTCTGCTTGTTGTCAGTTCTGTATTCTTATACATCTCTTCTTGCTGTCAGCTCTGTATTCTTATACATCTCTGCTTGCTGTCAGCTCTGTATTCTTCTACATCTCTTCTTGTTGTCAGCTCTGTATTCTTATACATCTCTGCTTGCTGTCAGCTCTGTATTCTTCTACATCTCTGCTTGTTGTCAGCTCTGTATTCTTCCACATCTCTGCTTGTTGTCAGCTCTGTATTCTTCTACATCTCTGCTTGTTGTCAGCTCTGTATTCTTCTACATCTCTGCTTGCTGTCAGCTCTGTATTCTTCTACATCTCTTCTTGTTGTCAGCTCTGTATTCTTCTACATCTCTTCTTGTTGTCAGCTCTGTATTCTTCTACATCTCTGCTTGTTGTCAGCTCTGTATTCTTCTACATCTCTTCTTACTGTCAGCTCTGTATTCTTCTACATCTCTGCTTGTTGTCAGCTCTGTATTCTTCTACATCTCTGCTTGCTGTCAGCTCTGTATTCTTCTACATCTCTTCTTGTTGTCAGCTCTGTATTCTTCTACATCTCTGCTTGTTGTCAGCTCTGTATTCTTCTACATCTCTTCTTACTGTCAGCTCTGTATTCTTCTACATCTCTGCTTGTTGTCAGCTCTGTATTCTTCTACATCTCTGCTTGTTGTCAGCTCTGTATTCTACATCTCTTCTTGTTGTCAGCTCTGTATTCTTCTACATCTCTGCTTGTTGTCAGCTCTGTATTCTTCTACATCTCTTCTTACTGTCAGCTCTGTATTCTTCTACATCTCTGCTTGTTGTCAGCTCTGTATTCTTCTACATCTCTGCTTGCTGTCAGCTCTGTATTCTTCTACATCTCTTCTTGTTGTCAGCTCTGTATTCTTCTACATCTCTGCTTGTTGTCAGCTCTGTATTCTTCTACATCTCTGCTTGTTGTCAGCTCTGTATTCTTCTACATCTCTTCTTGTTGTCAGCTCTTTATACTTCTACATCTCTGCTTGTTGTCAGCTCTGTATTCTTCTACATCTCTGCTTGTTGTCAGCTCTTTATACTTCTACATCTCTTCTTGCTGTCAGCTCTGTATTCTTCTACATCTCTGCTTGCTGTCAGCTCTGTATTCTGCTACATCTCTGCTTGCTGTCAGCTCTGTATTCTTCTACATCTCTGCTTGCTGTCAGCTCTGTATTCTTCTACATCTCTTCTTGTTGTCAGCTCTGTATTCTTCTACATCTCTGCTTGTTGTCAGCTCTGTATTCTTCTACATCTCTGCTTGCTGTCAGCTCTGTATTCTTCTACATCTCTGCTTGTTGTCAGCTCTGTATTCTTCTACATCTCTTCTTGCTGTCAGCTCTGTATTCTTCTACATCTCTTCTTGTTGTCAGCTCTGTATTCTTCTACATCTCTGCTTGTTGTCAGCTCTGTATTCTTCTACATCTCTTCTTGTTGTCAGCTCTGTATTCTTCTACATCTCTTCTTGTTGTCAGCTCTGTATTCTTCTACATCTCTTCTTGTTGTCAGCTCTGTATTCTTCTACATCTCTTCTTGCTGTCAGCTCTGTATTCTTCTACATCTCTGCTTGTTGTCAGCTCTGTATTCTTTTACATCTCTGCTTGTTGTCAGCTCTGTATTCTTCTACATCTCTTCTTGTTGTCAGCTCTGTATTCTTCTACATCTCTTCTTGTTGTCAGCTCTGTATTCTTCTACATCTCTGCTTGTTGTCAGCTCTGTATTCTTCTACATCTCTTCTTGTTGTCAGCTCTGTATTCTTCTACATCTCTGCTTGTTGTCAGCTCTGTATTCTTCTACATCTCTGCTTGTTGTCAGCTCTGTATTCTTCTACATCTCTGCTTGTTGTCAGCTCTGTATTCTTCTACATCTCTGCTTGTTGTCAGCTCTGTATTCTTCTACATCTCTTCTTGTTGTCAGCTATGTATTCTTCTACATCTCTGCTTGCTGTCAGCTCTGTATTCTTCTACATCTCTGCTTGTTGTCAGCTCTGTATTCTTCTACATCTCTTCTTGTTGTCAGCTCTGTATTCTTCTACATCTCTTCTTGTTGTCAGCTCTGTATTCTTCTACATCTCTGCTTGTTGTCAGCTCTGTATTCTTCTACATCTCTTCTTGTTGTCAGCTCTGTATTCTTCTACATCTCTGCTTGTTGTCAGCTCTGTATTCTTCTACATCTCTTCTTGCTGTCAGCTCTGTATTCTTCTACATCTCTGCTTGTTGTCAGCTCTGTATTCTTCCACATCTCTTCTTGCTGTCAGCTCTGTATTCTTCTACATCTCTTCTTGTCGTCAGCTCTGTATTCTTCTACATCTCTTCTTCTTGTCAGCTCTGTATTCTTCTACATCTCTTCTTGTTGTCAGCTCTGTATTCTTCTACATCTCTGCTTGTTGTCAGCTCTGTATTCTTCTACATCTCTTCTTGTTGTCAGCTCTGTATTCTTCTACATCTCTTCTTGCTGTCAGCTCTGTATTCTTCTACATCTCTGCTTGTTGTCAGCTCTGTATTCTTCTACATCTCTGCTTGTTGTCAGCTCTGTATTCTTCTACATCTCTGCTTGTTGTCAGCTCTGTATTCTTCTACATCTCTGCTTGTTGTCAGCTCTGTATTCTTCTACATCTCTTCTTGCTGTCAGCTCTGTATTTCTCTACATCTCTGCTTGTTGTCAGCTCTGTATTCTTCTACATCTCTGCTTGTTGTGAGCTCTGTATTCTTCTACATCTCTTCTTGCTGTCAGCTCTGTATTCCTCTACATCTCTTCTTCTTGTCAGCTCTGTATTCGTCTACATCTCTGCTTGCTGTCAGCTCTGTATTCTTCTACATCTCTTCTTGTTGTCAGCTCTGTATTCTTCTACATCTCTTCTTGTTGTCAGCTCTGTATTCTTCTACATCTCTTCTTGTTGTCAGCTCTGTATTCTTCTACATCTCTTCTTGTTGTCAGCTCTGTATTCGTCTACATCTCTGCTTGCTGTCAGCTCTGTATTCTTCTACATCTCTTCTTGTTGTCAGCTCTGTATTCTTCTACATCTCTGCTTGCTGTCAGCTCTGTATTCCTCTACATCTCTTCATGTTGTCAGCTCTGTATTCTTCTACATCTCTGCTTGCTGTCAGCTCTGTATTCTTCTACATCTCTTCTTGCTGTCAGCTCTGTATTCTTCTACATCTCTGCTTGTTGTCAGCTCTGTATTCTTCCACATCTCTTCTTGCTGTCAGCTCTGTATTCCTCTACATCTCTTCTTCTTGTCAGCTCTGTATTCTTCTACATCTCTGCTTGCTGTCAGCTCTGTATTCCTCTACATCTCTTCTTGCTGTCAGCTCTGTATTCTTCTACATCTCTTCTTGCTGTCAGCTCTGTATTCTTCTACATCTCTTCTTCTTGTCAGCTCTGTATTCTTCTACATCTCTTCTTGCTGTCAGCTCTGTATTCTTCTACATCTCTGCTTGCTGTCAGCTCTGTATTCTTCTACATCTCTGCTTGCTGTCAGCTCTGTATTCTTCTACATCTCTTCTTGTTGTCAGCTCTGTATTCTTCTACATCTCTTCTTGCTGTCAGCTCTGTATTCTTCTACATCTCTTCTTCTTGTCAGCTCTGTATTCTTCTACATCTCTGCTTGTTGTCAGCTCTGTATTCTTCTACATCTCTGCTTGTTGTCAGCTCTGTATTCTTCTACATCTCTTCTTGCTGTCAGCTCTGTATTCCTCTACATCTCTGCTTGTTGTCAGCTCTGTATTCTTCTACATCTCTTCTTCTTGTCAGCTCTGTATTCTTCTACATCTCTGCTTGTTGTCAGCTCTGTATTCTTCTACATCTCTTCTTCTTGTCAGCTCTGTATTCTTCTACTTCTCTGCTTGTTGTCATCTCTGTATTCCTCTACATCTCTTCTTGTTGTCAGCTCTGTATTCTTCTACATCTCTGCTTGCTGTCAGCTCTGTATTCTTCTACATCTCTTCTTGTTGTCAGCTCTGTATTCCTCTACATCTCTTCTTGTTGTCAGCTCTGTATTCTTCTACATCTCTTCTTCTTGTCAGCTCTGTATTCTTCTACATCTCTGCTTGCTGTCAGCTCTGTATTCCTCTACATCTCTTCTTGTTGTCAGCTCTGTATTCTTCTACATCTCTGCTTGCTGTCAGCTCTGTATTCCTCTACATCTCTTCTTGTTGTCAGCTCTGTATTCTTCTACATCTCTGCTTGTTGTCAGCTCTGTATTCCTCTACATCTCTTCTTCTTGTCAGCTCTGTATTCTTCTACATCTCTGCTTGCTGTCAGCTCTGTATTCCTCTACATCTCTTCTTCTTGTCAGCTCTGTATTCTTCTACATCTCTGCTTGCTGTCAGCTCTGTATTCTTCTACATCTCTTCTTGTTGTCAGCTCTGTATTCTTCTACATCTCTGCTTGTTGTCAGCTCTGTATTCCTCTACATCTCTGCTTGTTGTCAGCTCTGTATTCTTCTACATCTCTTCTTCTTGTCAGCTCTGTATTCTTCTACATCTCTGCTTGCTGTCAGCTCTGTATTCTTCTACATCTCTGCTTGTTGTCAGCTCTGTATTCCTCTACATCTCTTCTTGTTGTCAGCTCTGTATTCTTCTACATCTCTGCTTGTTGTCAGCTCTGTATTCCTCTACATCTCTGCTTGTTGTCAGCTCTGTATTCCTCTACATCTCTGCTTGTTGTCAGCTCTGTATTCTTCTACATCTCTGCTTGTTGTCAGCTCTGTATTCCTCTACATCTCTTCTTGTTGTCAGCTCTGTATTCCTCTACATCTCTGCTTGTTGTCAGCTCTGTATTCTTCTACATCTCTTCTTCTTGTCAGCTCTGTATTCTTCTACATCTCTGCTTGCTGTCAGCTCTGTATTCTTCTACATCTCTGCTTGTTGTCAGCTCTGTATTCCTCTACATCTCTTCTTGTTGTCAGCTCTGTATTCTTCTACATCTCTGCTTGCTGTCAGCTCTGTATTCTTCTACATCTCTTCTTGTTGTCAGCTCTGTATTCTTCTACAGCTCTGCTTGTTGTCAGCTCTGTATTCTTCTACAGCTCTGCTTGTTGTCAGCTCTGTATTCTTCTACATCTCTTCTTGTTGTCAGCTCTGTATTCTTCTACAGCTCTGCTTGTTGTCAGCTCTGTATTCTTCTACAGCTCTGCTTGTTGTCAGCTCTGTATTCTTCTACATCTCTTCTTGTTGTCAGCTCTGTATTCTTCTACATCTCTTCTTGTTGTCAGCTCTGTATTCTTCTACATCTCTTCTTGTTGTCAGCTCTGTATTCTTCTACATCTCTTCTTGTTGTCAGCTCTGTATTCTTCTACATCTCTGCTTGCTGTCAGCTCTGTATTCTTCTACATCTCTGCTTGTTGTCAGCTCTGTATTCTTCTACATCTCTTCTTGTTGTCAGCTCTGTATTCTTCTACATCTCTTCTTGTTGTCAGCTCTGTATTCTTCTACATCTCTGCTTGTTGTCAGCTCTGTATTCTTCTACATCTCTGCTTGTTGTCAGCTCTGTATTCTTCTACATCTCTGCTTGTTGTCAGCTCTGTATTCTTCTACATCTCTGCTTGCTGTCAGCTCTGTATTCTTCTACATCTCTTCTTGTTGTCAGCTCTGTATTCTTCTACATCTCTGCTTGCTGTCAGCTCTGTATTTCTCTACATCTCTTCTTGTTGTCAGCTCTGTATTCTTCTACATCTCTGCTTGTTGTCAGCTCTGTATTCTTCTACATCTCTGCTTGCTGTCAGCTCTGTATTCTTCTACATCTCTTCTTGTTGTCAGCTCTGTATTCTTCTACATCTCTGCTTGCTGTCAGCTCTGTATTCCTCTACATCTCTTCTTGTTGTCAGCTCTGTATTCTTCTACATCTCTGCTTGTTGTCAGCTCTGTATTCTTCTACATCTCTTCTTGTTGTCAGCTCTGTATTCTTCTACATCTCTGCTTGCTGTCAGCTCTGTATTTCTCTACATCTCTTCTTGTTGTCAGCTCTGTATTCTTCTACATCTCTTCTTGTTGTCAGCTCTGTATTCTTCTACATCTCTTCTTGTTGTCAGCTCTGTATTCTTCTACATCTCTGCTTGCTGTCAGCTCTGTATTCTTCTACATCTCTGCTTGTTGTCAGCTCTGTATTCTTCTACATCTCTGCTTGTTGTCAGCTCTGTATTCTTCTACATCTCTTCTTGTTGTCAGCTCTGTATTCTTCTACATCTCTGCTTGCTGTCAGCTCTGTATTCTTCTACATCTCTGCTTGTTGTCAGCTCTGTATTCTTCTACATCTCTTCTTGTTGTCAGCTCTGTATTCTTCTACATCTCTTCTTGCTGTCAGCTCTGTATTTCTCTACATCTCTTCTTGCTGTCAGCTCTGTATTCTTCTACATCTCTTCTTGCTGTCAGCTCTGTATTTCTCTACATCTCTTCTTGCTGTCAGCTCTGTATTCTTCTACATCTCTTCTTGTTGTCAGCTCTGTATTCTTCTACATCTCTTCTTGCTGTCAGCTCTGTATTCTTCTACATCTCTTCTTGTTGTCAGCTCTGTATTCTTCTACATCTCTGCTTGTTGTCAGCTCTGTATTCTTCTACATCTCTTCTTGTTGTCAGCTCTGTATTCTTCTACATCTCTTCTTGTTGTCAGCTCTGTATTCCTCTACATCTCTTCTTGTTGTCAGCTCTGTATTTCTCTACATCTCTGCTTGTTCTCAGCTCTGTATTCCTCTACATCTCTGCTTGCTGTCAGCTCTGTATTCTTCTACATCTCTTCTTGTTGTCAGCTCTGTATTTCTCTACATCTCTTCTTGCTGTCAGCTCTGTATTCTTCTACATCTCTTCTTGTTGTCAGCTCTGTATTTCTCTACATCTCTGCTTGCTGTCAGCTCTGTATTCTTCTACATCTCTGCTTGCTGTCAGCTCTGTATTTCTCTACATCTCTTCTTGCTGTCAGCTCTGTATTCTTCTACATCTCTTCTTGTTGTCAGCTCTGTATTCCTCTACATCTCTTCTTGCTGTCAGCTCTGTATTTCTCTACATCTCTGCTTGTTGTCAGCTCTGTATTCCTCTACATCTCTGCTTGCTGTCAGCTCTGTATTCTTCTACATCTCTGCTTGTTGTCAGCTCTGTATTCCTCTACATCTCTGCTTGCTGTCAGCTCTGTATTCTTCTACATCTCTGCTTGTTGTCAGCTCTGTATTCTTCTACATCTCTTCTTGTTGTCAGCTCTGTATTCTCCTACATCTCTGCTTGTTGTCAGCTCTGTATTTCTCTACATCTCTTCTTGCTGTCAGCTCTGTATTTCTCTACATCTCTGCTTGTTGTCAGCTCTGTATTCCTCTACATCTCTGCTTGCTGTCAGCTCTGTATTCTTCTACATCTCTGCTTGTTGTCAGCTCTGTATTCTTCTACATCTCTGCTTGTTGTCAGCTCTGTATTCTTCTACATCTCTTCTTGCTGTCAGCTCTGTATTCTTCTACATCTCTGCTTGTTGTCAGCTCTGTATTCTTCTACATCTCTGCTTGTTGCCAGCTCTGTATTCTTCTACATCTCTTCTTGTTGTCAGCTCTGTATTCTTCTACATCTCTGCTTGCTGTCAGCTCTGTATTCTTCTACATCTCTTCTTGTTGTCAGCTCTGTATTCTTCTACATCTCTGCTTGTTGTCAGCTCTGTATTCTTCTACATCTCTTCTTGTTGTCAGCTCTGTATTCTTCTACATCTCTGCTTGTTGTCAGCTCTGTATTCTTCTACATCTCTGCTTGTTGTCAGCTCTGTATTCTTCTACATCTCTGCTTGTTGTCAGCTCTGTATTCTTCTACATCTCTTCTTGCTGTCAGCTCTGTATTCTTCTACATCTCTGCTTGTTGTCAGCTCTGTATTCTTCTACATCTCTGCTTGCTGTCAGCTCTGTATTCTTCTACATCTCTGCTTGTTGTCAGCTCTGTATTCTTCTACATCTCTGCTTGTTGTCAGCTCTGTATTCTTCTACATCTCTGCTTGTTGTCAGCTCTGTATTCTTCTACATCTCTGCTTGTTGTCAGCTCTGTATTCTTCTACATCTCTTCTTGCTGTCAGCTCTGTATTCTTCTACATCTCTGCTTGTTGTCAGCTCTGTATTCTTCTACATCTCTGCTTGCTGTCAGCTCTGTATTCTTCTACATCTCTGCTTGTTGTCAGCTCTGTATTCTTCTACATCTCTGCTTGCTGTCAGCTCTGTATTCTTCTACATCTCTGCTTGTTGTCAGCTCTGTATTCTTCTACATCTCTGCTTGTTGTCAGCTCTGTATTCTTCTACATCTCTTCTTGTTGTCAGCTCTGTATTCTTCTACATCTCTGCTTGCTGTCAGCTCTGTATTCTTCTACATCTCTTCTTGCTGTCAGCTCTGTATTCTTCTACATCTCTTCTTGCTGTCAGCTCTGTATTCTTCTACATCTCTGCTTGCTGTCAGCTCTGTATTCTTCTACATCTCTTCTTGTTGTCAGCTCTGTATTCTTCTACATCTCTGCTTGTTGTCAGCTCTGTATTCTTCTACATCTCTGCTTGTTGTCAGCTCTGTATTCCTCTACATCTCTGCTTGTTGTCAGCTCTGTATTCCTCTACATCTCTGCTTGTTGTCAGCTCTGTATTCTTCTACATCTCTGCTTGTTGTCAGCTCTGTATTCTTCTACATCTCTGCTTGTTGTCAGCTCTGTATTCTTCTACATCTCTGCTTGTTGTCAGCTCTGTATTCCTCTACATCTCTGCTTGTTGTCAGCTCTGTATTCTTCTACATCTCTGCTTGTTGTCAGCTCTGTATTCCTCTACATCTCTGCTTGTTGTCAGCTCTGTATTCCTCTACATCTCTGCTTGTTGTCAGCTCTGTATTCTTCTACATCTCTGCTTGTTGTCAGCTCTGTATTCTTCTACATCTCTGCTTGTTGTCAGCTCTGTATTCTTCTACATCTCTGCTTGTTGTCAGCTCTGTATTCCTCTACATCTCTGCTTGCTGTCAGCTCTGTATTCTTCTACATCTCTTCTTGTTGTCAGCTCTGTATTCTTCTACATCTCTTCTTGCTGTCAGCTCTGTATTCTTCTACATCTCTTCTTGTTGTCAGCTCTGTATTCTTCTACATCTCTGCTTGTTGTCAGCTCTGTATTCTTCTACATCTCTGCTTGCTGTCAGCTCTGTATTCTTCTACATCTCTTCTTGTTGTCAGCTCTGTATTCCTCTACATGTCTGCTTGTTGTCAGCTCTGTATTCTTCTACATCTCTTCTTGTTGTCAGCTCTGTATTCTTCTACATCTCTGCTTGTTGTCAGCTCTGTATTCTTCTACATCTCTGCTTGTTGTCAGCTCTGTATTCTTCTACATCTCTGCTTGT
>NW_027370934.1:0-32100 GCF_046119375.1 Phyllobates terribilis | reverse complement strand
TAACGGGAGTCATAGAACTGGGATAGTAGCAGGAAAACATCCAGCAATCCTCGGAGGAGGTAGGATATGCGCCAAAACGCTGACCGCCTCAGGCCTAGCCGCTACGACATACATGCGCTTGCATTCCAAGAAAACAAAGCAGATGCTAACTTCTATCATCATCATCATGCTCCTCACCTTGACATTCTCAACTCCCCTGATGGAGAAGCCAGGGCCCACCGGAGGAGTCTGGTTCTCTGGTGGGCTCGTCCAATGCTGTCCAAAGCAGGCCAGGCTAAGAAAAGTGTGTGGGAAGGTGACAGGAGAAATAGGGGCGGCTGGGGACCGTTTATGGACACCCGACCCCCCCCCAGGCGGCTGGGGACCGTGTGTGGACACCCGGCCGCCCCCTGGCGGCTGGGGACCGAGTGTGGACACCCGGCCGCCAGGCGGCTGGGGACTGAGTATGGATACCAGGCCGCCAACACAGCCATGACGTGGTGGCCAGATTCCTCCTCCACATGCCTAAAAGGCCCAATTTAAAGTGCAAGCCAGCAGTATGGTATTGCAGCCTGGGGGAGGGTGGGTGGCAGGCTGCATACTTGGGCTTGCATTGCAAGGAATGGGAGAGGTACAATTGAACACTGCCCTGGGACAAGGACTTAAACGGGGATAGTTGCAAGTCTGCAACGACAGGTGCAGGGTGGGAGGCATCTTCGCATGTACCATGAACAGGGGTTTGGCATGCACACACTACAGCGGAATAGGCTGTCCTTCCCACTAAATGCACTGGGGAGGGCACATGTAATGTTTTGGTATGCGCGCTTAATCTTATGTATAAGGCACACCGGGACAAATAGGGGCGGCTGGGGACTGAGTATGGATACCTCGCTGCCGAAGCAGCCATGAGGTAGTGGCCAGCTTCGGCCTCCTCCAAACTAAAAGGCCCCATTTCAAGTGCAAGCTAGCAGTATGGCATTGCAGCCTGGGGGTGGGTGGGTGGCAGGCTGCACACTTACGCTTGCATTAACCCCTTTACCCCCGAGGGTGGTTTGCACGTTAATGACCAGGCCAATTTTTACAATTCTGACCACTGTCACTTTATGAGGTAATTACTCTTGAACGCTTCAACGGATCCCCCTGATTATTATGAGACTGTTTTTTTGTGACATATTGTACTTCATGATTGTGGTAAAATTTCTTCGATATCATTTGCGTTTATTTGTGAAAAAAACAGAAATTTGGCGAAAATTTTGCAATTTTCAAAATTTGAATTTTTATGCCCTTAAATCAGAGAGATATGTCACACAAAATACTTAATAAATAACATTTCCCACATGTTTACTTTACATCAGCACAATTTTGTAACCAAAATTTGTTTTTGTTAGGGAGCTATAAGGGTTAAAAGTTGACCAGCGATTTCTCATTTTTCCAACAAAATTTACAAAACCATTTTTTTAGGGACCACATCATATTTGAAGTCACTTTGAGGGGTCTTTATGACAGAAAATACCCAAAAGTGACACCATTCTAAAAACTGCACCCCTCAAGATGCTCAAAACCACATCCAAGAACTTTATTAACCCTTCAGGTGCTTCACAGGAATTTTTGGAATGTGGAAGAAAAAAATGAACATTTAACTTTTTTCACAAAAATGTTACTTTAGACCCAATTTTTTTTATTTTCGCAGGGGAAACAAGAAAAAATGGACCGCAAAATTTGTTGTGCAATTTCCCCTGGGCACGCATATACCCCATATGTGGGGAAAAAGCACTGTTTGGGCGCACGGCAGGGCTCAGAAGGGAAGGAGCGCCATTTGACTTTTTGATTGTAAAATTTGCTTGAATAATTAGCGGATGCCATGTTGCGTTTGGAGAGCCCCTGATGTGCCTAAACAGTGGAGACCCCCCACAAGTGACCCCATTTTGGAAACTAGACCCCCCAAGGCACCTATCTAGATGCATAGTGAGCACTTGGAACCCCTAGGTGCTTCACAAATTGATTCGTATATATGAAGAAGTGGAAAATAAAACACTTTTTCATTTTTACGAATCAATTTATGAAGCACCTGGGGGTTCCAAGTGCTCACTATGCATCTAGATAGGTGCCTTTGGTGGTCTAGTTTCCAAAATGGGGTCACTTGTGGGGGAGCTCCAATGTTTAGGCACACAGGGGCTCTCCAAACGCAACATGGTGTCCGCTAACAATTTGAGCCGATTTTCCATTCAATTTGTTAGCGGACACCATGTCGCGTTTGGAGAGCCCCTGATGTGCCTAAACAGTGGAGCTCCCCCACAAGTCACCCCATTTTGGAAACTATACCCCTCAAGGATTTTATTAAGGGCTATAGTGAACATTTTGAACCCAGAGGTACGACACAGGATTTGATAACATTAGGTCATCATATTGAATAAGTTGTCATTACTCTTGAGCGCAAGTACTCGCTACTTGAGTTTGCATCGGGTACTCAGGTATGCACCATGTATCACGGGTGCTCAAGTGAAATGCTCGAGTCCCCGCCTGCATGTTTCACGGTTATTAGACACCCCAAAAAAAACATGCGGGGATCGCTCGTGCATGGCAGGCAATCCCCGCAAGGTTTTTTTGGCTGCGAAGCATATGGGGCGGAGACTCGAGCACACGCGATAGTCAGTGCATACCCGAGCACCCGATGCAAAGTCAAGTAGCGAGCACTTGCGTTCGACATTAGTTGCCATATCGTCATTTTTTTTTTTTTTTTTACTTTTGAAAAAAAAAACAACCCCAACCCTAACATTAGCACAACCGTAACATTAGCACAACCCCAACCCCAGCCCTAGCGTTTATTTTTTACGCCGTTCCTAGTGCGGTATAAGTGATTAGACGACTTTATTCTTCGGGTCGGTGCGATTACAGCGATACCAGAATATCGGGTTTTTATGATTGACAGCTGTCACACACTAAAAGACACATATTTTGTAAAATCTAGTTTTTGCATCGCCATGTTTTGAGAGCTATAATTTTTCCATATTTTGGCAGACAGTCATGTGATGGCTTGTTTTTTGCGGGATGAGTTGACGTTTTTATTGGTGCCATTTTCAGGCGCGTGACATTTTTTGATCGCTTTCTATTACAGCTTTTGGGAGGCAGAAAAAACAAAAACCAACAATTCAGGAATTGTGTTTTTTTTTTTTTTATTCTACTCCGCGTGTGGTAAAATTGATAAGGCTGCTTTATTCTTTGGGTCAGTACGTTTACAGCGGTACCACATTTATATCGTATTTCTATGTTTTGCACTTTTACACAATAAAAGCTATTTTATAGAAAAAATTATTTTTTTGCATCGCTTTATTCTGAGAGCTATAACTTTTTCATTTTTCAGCTGATGGAGCTGCATGTTGGCTTGTTTTTTGCGGGACAAGATGACGTTTTCAGCGGTACCATTTTTATTTATATTCGTCTTTTTGATCGCGTTATTACATTTTTTGTTTGGCGGTATGATGATAAAGCATTGTTTTTTGCTTCGTTTTTTATTTTTATTTTTTACCGTGTTCACTGAAGGGGTTAACTAGTGGAACAGTTTTATAGGTCGGGTCGTTATGGACGCGGCAATACCAAATATGTGTACTTTTATTGTTTGTTTTGTTTTTTTTCATAATAATATTTATTGATGGGTACATTATATTTTTATTTTTAGTGTATTATTTTTTTAGTATTTTTTTTATATTTTTACAATTTTTTTTTTATTTTTTTTTTCACTTTCTTGGAGTTTTTTTACTTTTATACTTTGTCCCACTATGGGACTTTCACTTTTTTTATTCTGATCGCCTGCATACCATAGGGATGGAGCACCATCCCTGTGCCATGCAGGCTGTCAGCGCTGGACAGGGAGAAGATAGTTTGGAGATGCACTGCGCATGACCAAACAACCTTCCTGCTGTCTGGTGACCCGGATATTGTCATGACGACATCGGGTCGTCATGGCAACACCCAGGAAGCCGCGGCAGACAGCGCTGGAGGCCGGAAGAGGAGGTGAGTATACCCATCACCTCCCCTTAGCCACCGCAATGCTGCGATCGACTTTGATCACAGCATTGCGGGGGTTAATGTGCCGGGAGCTGTGCGGGACCGCTCCCTGCACATAGTACTGGGTGTCAGCTGTGACAATCAGCTGACACCCGGCGGCGATCGCGCCCGCACAGCCTGTGTGCACGCGCGATCGCGATGACGTACTAATACGGGTCAGGCTCTTAAAGCCCAGGGCACAGACGCGTATTAGTACGTCATGGGCTTTAAAGGGGTTAAAAGAAAAGAAAGCAAATGCTAACTTCTATCATCATCATCATGCTCCTCACCTTGGCACTCTCAACTCCCCTGATGGAGAAGCCAGGGCCCACCGGAGGAGTCTGGTTCTCTAGTGGGCTCGTCCAATGCTGCCCTAAAGCAGGCCGGGCTAAGAAAAGTGTGTGTGGGGAAGTTGACAGGAGAAATAGGGGCGGCTGGGGACCGTTTATGGACACCCGGCTGCCCCCAGGCGGCTGGGGACCGTGTGTGGACACCCGGCCGCGGGGCAGCTGGGGATGGAGTGTGGACACCCGGCCGCCCCCTGGCGGCTGGGGATGGAGTGTGGACACCCGGCCGCGGGGCAGCTGGGGATGGAGTGTGGACACCCGGCCGCCCCCTGGCGGCTGGGGACAGAGTGTGGACACCCGGCCGCCGGTCGGCTGGGGACTGAGTATGGATACCAGGCCGCCAACGCAGCCATGACGTGGTAGCCAGATTCCGCCTCCACATGCCTAAAAGGCCCAATTTCAAGTGCAAGCAAGCAGTATGGTATTGCAGCCTGGGGGTGGGTGGGTGGCAGGCTGCATACTTGCGCTTGCATTGCAAGGAATGGGAGAGGTACAATTGAACACTGCTCTGGGACAAGGACTTGAACGGGGATAGTTGCAAGTCTGCAACGACAGGTGCAAGGTGGGAGCCATCTGCACATGTACCATGAACAGGGGTTTTGCATGCACACACTACAGCGGAATAGGCTGTCCTTCCCACTAAATGCACTGGGGAGGGCACAGGTAATGTTTTGGTATGCGCGCTTAATCTTATGTATAAGGCACACCGGGACAAATAGGGGCGGCTGGGGACTGAGTATGGATATGACGCGCCCCCTGGGCCGTGGGGTACCCGGAGCCGGGCCGGTAGACGCTGGGGGTTGTAGTCACGGTGGCGGTGACCCAGTCCGTGACCCAGGGCGGTCAATCCAAGGCGTATTTAGATGTATGGGTGTAAATGTCCGACTACTCCACCTGTGGAGTGCGGTTAATGAGTCCGCCGCTGCGGAGCAGTCCTCTGAAGCTGATGGTTTGGCAGCAAGGGTGATATAACTCCCCACAGGAAGAGTGTAGCTTCAGGGCAGTGTGCGTGGATGATGGTGGCTGTGCAGGGCGTTCCAGTGCAGTGAGTGCTGGCGCAGCAAGGAACACAGAGACAAGATAGTGCAGTCCCAGGGTCTTTACTCACAGTTGTTGCAGTCCAGATTACAGGTACCAGAGCAATCTCCCCCGTCGTGCTGTGCATACGCAGTGAGGGGCTCAGTCCACCCCCAGATAGCTCCGGAGTACTTATCAGGGCCCCCTTCTGTGTGTCCTTTCTCTGGCCTTCTCCCTGCACCTCACACCTAGCGACACTTCTATCCGGTACCCTCGGCCCTTGGCGGGTGACGTATGTTCCGTCCCCTGGGTCCTATGTGGCTACCTTCTTAGTGAAGCTGGCGTGGACTTCTGGCTTACAGTGCATAAAGTGCTGCAGCCTCCGGTTTCTAGTTGAGCCTTAGTAGTTTTCTCCACTAGTTGAGGGACCGCTTCCCCTTATCTGGCCTGACCCCTCTACCTCCTGGTAGCAGCGGGCATACGGGTGGCTTGCTGCACGGCCCGTACCCCTAAGGTCCCTTCATTACTCATTCCTGGAGCCGTCCTGCTCCCTTCTCCTCTCAGACTTGGGCCTCAGTGCTAGGCCCGCCTCCAGAGCAGAGCTCGTGCAGAGCCTCTGCTCCTGTCACTTCTCCTGTGACTGTCTGTCTGGCTCTACCCTGATCTAAGATGGTGTCTCTCTTTTATACCTCCTTGTCATGTGGTCCCAGGATCTACGTTCTCCTCCCACACCCACTACATGGTTCCCCCTCTCTAGGTGGTTCCCCCCACTCCAGCCAGGGACCGGGGACTGTTCTCTCCCGTAGGAGCAATCTCGCCCTGTTACCCGGAAATGTGGTGTAGTGAATGCAGGTGTTAGGGTCCTGAGCTGTACTCCTTCCTTACCTGAGGGTGAGATACCACACCTCTGGGTGAGATGCAGTACCTCTGTGGTGACTGAACCCTCAGGGGCACCACAGATACCTCGCTGCCAAAGCAGCCATGAGGTAGTGGCCAGCTTCGGCCTCCTCCAAACTAAAAGGCCCCATTTCAAGTGCAAGCTAGCAGTATGGCATTGCAGCCTGGGGGTGGGTAGGTGGCAGGTTGCTCACTTACGTTTGCATTAAAAGAAAACAAAGCAGATGCTAACTTCATCATCATCATCATGCTCCTCACCTTGGTACTCTCAGCTCCCCTGATGGAGAAGCCAAGGCCCACCGGAGGAGTCTGGTTCTCTGGTGGGCTCGTCCAATGCTGCCCTAAAGCAGGCCGGGCTAAGAAAAGTGTGTAGGGGGAAGTTGACAGGAGAAATAGGGGCGGCTGGGGACCGTTTATGGACACCCGGCTGCCCCCAGGCGGCTGGGGACCGTGTGTGGACACCCGGCCGCGGGGCAGCTGGGGACCGAGAATGTACACCCGGCCGCCCCCTGGCGGCTGGGGACCGAGTGTGGACAACCGGCCACTGGGCGGCTGGGGACTGAGTATGGATACCAGGCCGCCAACGCAGCCAGATTCCGCCTCCACATGCCTAAAAGACCCAATTTAAAGTGAAAGCAAGCAGTATGGTATTGCAGCCTGGGGGTGGGTGGGTGGCAGGCTGCATACTTATGCTTGCATTCCAAGAAAGCAAAGCAGATGCTAACTTTTATCATCATAATCATGCTCCTCACCTTGGCACTCTCAACTCCCCTGATGGAGAAGCCAGGGCCCACCAGAGGAGTCTGGTTCTCTGGTGGGCTCGTCCAATGCTGCCCTAAAGCAGGCCAGGCTAAGAAAAGTGTGTGGGGGGAAGTTGACAGTTGAAATAGTGGCAGCTGGGGACCTTTATGGACACCCGGCTGCCCCCTGGCGGCTGGGGACCAAGTGTGGACACCCGGCCGCCGGGCAGCTGGGGACTGAGTATGGATACCAGGCCGCCAACGCAGCCATGACGTGGTGGCCAGATTCCGCCTCCACATGCCTAAAAGGCCCAATTTCAAGTGCAAGCCAGCAGTATGGTATTGCAGCCTGGGGGTGGGTGGGTGGTTGGCTGCATATTTGCGCTTGCATTGCAAGGAATGGGGGAGGTACAATTGAACACTGCCCTGGGACAAGAACTTGCACGGGGATAGTTGCAAGTCTGCATCTTCTGATGCGGCAAGGATGACTTCTGATGGGCACACTTTTAGGCAGTGACCTGGGTGTCAGAGATGCTTCCAGGGGTCTTCCCCATGCTGTTCCCATGTCTTTTCAGCACTGTATGCATGTGTCACACAGCACATGGCCAGATAAGGTTGTAAAATGTTAAAATGACATTTCCCGGTGTATGTATTTGTCACTGTTGAAAGCAATACAAAAGTGCAAAAACGCATAAAAAATGCTACTTGTGAACATAGCCCAAGGTGTGGAGGAGTATTTTTTTGGGGGGGTTATTTATTTTACCTTATACACAAGTCTTTACCCTGGAAAGGAACTTCCTTAACATATTTCATAGGAAAGCAGTTTCAGTTTCGTTTTTGAACGTTTTATTGTGAGCCCTTAAAAGTGGCTTAGTACCTCTGACCACGTTGTTGACAGCAGTGACCTGGGGGTCAGAAATGCTTCCTGGGGCTATCCCCATGCTGTCCCCATGTCATTTTGAGCACTGTCACTATCGTTTTGGGCAATTATTAGGCTTTTAAAAGACTGCCGGGGGTGCCGCCGCAAAAATGCTCGGGTCTCCCATAGACTAACATTGGGCTCGTTGCTCGGATCGAGCACCCGAGTATCACGGCGAGCTCGGCCCGAGCTTCTAGCACCCGAGCATTTTAGTGCTCGCTTAACACTAGTCCCTACAAAAGAATCGCCCTCATTAACAAAGCAGCGTTTTGTCTTGAACTTCCTCGGGCCCTTAAGGTCAATAATGTGTTCCACAGGTCCTTAGTCAAAAGTTACGTAAAATCTCTTGAGCCCTCACCTCTACCACCGCCCCCAGTAATGTTTGCTGGTAACCTGGAGTTCGAGACTTCGAGGATTGTAGATTCTCGTCTCCAACGTCGTTCTCTACAATACTTGGTGCACTAGAAAGGCTATGGTCCAGAGGAGGGGATGTGGATTTCAGCGTCAGAGGTGAACGCTCCCAGATTGGTTCGCTCTTTTCACACCTCTTTTCCTGAGAAACCCAGTCCTGAGTGTCTGGAGGCCACTCATAGAGGGGGGGGGTACTGTCACGGGTGTGTCGGAGGTGACAGACAGTCGCCCTGCGGTGGCTTGTAGGAGATCTCCACATTTGGCATTGCAGACAGCTTCCTACACAGGAGGCTGTCTTTAGGACCCAGCGACTACCTTCCTCTGGCCTGGGTGTATATATACCTGGTCTCTCCAGGTGGGCATGGCCGGTTATACTCAATCCTTCCTGGATCTTGGCTGTATCAGCACCACGTCTTCTCTGGAGTTTTGAGGCAGTGTGCACGGTTGGAGTTCATCTAAAGCTAATCCGTTATTCCCTTGTTTTGTCTTTCCCTTTTTTTCTTTAGTTGCTAGCGGAGATTGATTAGTGCTCATCTCCTTCCACCAATAGTTGTAGCCTTTCGCCAGGGACAGCAGGGCGAGGCACATGATCGGCGACAGCTGCGGAAGCTGTATAGGGACACTTAGGGGAGTCAGGGTGATGCTGGTCCAGATTCGGAGGTTACCACTCCCCCCTTTCCCTGGTGTCTGATCTCTCTTCCCCTTTCCCCTTTGTGTTGTACTCACACCTGGTTTTACTCTCTGTGTTGCACTCTCACCTGCCGTGATATTGACAGATTTCTTACCTCTGGCAGTGGTGGGAAGAGTATGGTCTCCAGATATGGTCCCCTGCCGAAACTCCAAACTATATTTTCTCTGAACATTTCAGAGTAAAATAGACACACTGAATTGTGCAGCTACCCCCAGTGAGCAGAAGCCAGTGGCTTCGTGCACGGCAAAAGTTAATAGCCGCCAGCCAATCAGAGGCCAGAGCTGACGTCGGTGCACGTGTCGCCGACGTGTGGCGTCACTGCCATGCGCCAACGTGTCCGCGTCTCAAATACTTAAGAAAGAGGACACCGCTGGACCGCAGGCAGATAAGGAGCAACTCTTTTTTTTCTTTTTTTTTTACTAAAATCCGCAATATGGGGGCAAGATGAGAGATCATATAGGGTCAGAAATGGAGTTCATATGGGGGCTGGATGGTGGCATATGGTGTCAGGATGGGAGAACATATGGGGGCAGTATGGAGACATATGAGACCAGGATGGGTGTTCATATCAGGGCTGGATGGAGATATATGGTGTCAAGATTAGAGAACATATGGGGGTTGGATGGTGACATATGGTGTCAGGCTGAGAGAACATATGGGGGCAGTATGGAGACATATGAGACCAGTATGGGAGTTCATATGGGGCCAGGAGGGAGAACACATGGGGGCAGGATGGGAGGACATATGGGGCCAGGATGGAGACATATGGGGTCAGCATATCAGAACAAATGGGGGCAGTACAAAGACAAATGGGGCCAGGAATGAGACACATTGGATGAGGAATGAGACACATGGGCCAAGGATGAGACACAAAGGGGCCAGGAAGAGGGACGCTATTATGGGAAGGGGCCAGGATGTGGGACAGGCTGTCTTTAGGATCAAGCGGCTACCTCTGTCTTGCTAATTGGCTCTCTGGCCTGGGTGTATATATACCTGCTGCGTCTGAGAGGGAGTCGCCGGCTATATTCATTTCTACTTGTGAAGCTTAGCAGGAGCAGTACTATGTGCTCTCTGGAGCTTGAGGCCGTGTGCTTATTTGGAGTTCATCTAAAGCTAAGCCATTTCCCCCTGTTTTGTTTACCCTTGTTGTCTATAGAGTTTAGTGGAGGTTGACTAGTGCTCATCTCCTCCCATCCCCATCCGTAGCCATACGCCAGGGAGAACAGGGCGAGGCACGCGTGCGGCGATTGCTGAAGAGGCAATATAGGGACGGTAGTTGAGACAGAGTGACGCCAGATCAGACTAGGAGGTCTCCACTTCCCCCTTACCCTAGTGTCTGGGAGCTCCGTTTCCTTTTTCCCTGGAGTGACAGGTTGCAGGAGATCTCTACGTTTGGCATTACAGACATCTTCTTAGATGAGAGTCTGTCTCTAGGACCTAGTGGCTACCTCCCTCTGGTAATTAGCTCCCTGGCCTGGTGTGTCTGAGAGGGAGGTGCCGGCTAAATTTATTTCTAATTGTGAAGGCTTAGGAAGAGCAGTACTTCGTCCTCTCTGGAGCTTGAGGCCGAGTTTGCATTTGTCTGGAGTTGTCTAAAGCTAAGCATTCTCGCCCTGTTTTGTCTACCCTTGTTATCTATACAGTTTAGTGGAGATCGACTAGTGCTCATCTCCTCCCATCCCTAGCCTTAGCCATACACCAGGGAAAGACAGGGAGAGACACGCGTGCTGTGATTGCTGAAGAGGCAATATAGGGACGGTAGTTCAGACAGGGTGTCATTAGATCAAACTAGGAGGTCTCCACTTCCCCCTTACCCTAGTGTCTGGGCTCCCTTTCCCTCTTCCCTCTGTATTGCACTAAATCTTTCCCATACCTGGCATGACAATAAGACTGGGGGTGGGGCCCCTTAATTATGAAGTAATTCCTTGTTATGTTCTGGAGGGTCTTCCCACTGCTGTTGTACTGGTTCTAGCCTGGTTTGTGAAATATAATCCGGTAGTGGATTGGCAATCCAGGGAAATTGTGGAATGGCGAGATTAGTAGTAAGGAAACTGTGGACCCCCTTTCCGTCGTTGCCGCTAGATTGGTTCGATCATTCCATGCCTTTCATCCAGATAAACCTGGTCCTGAGTGTCCGGAGACCACTCGTAAAAGGGGTGGTACTGTCATGGGTGTGTCAGGGTTAACAGACAGTCATACGGTGTCCGGCTGTAGAAGGTCGCTGCGTTTGGCCTTACAAACATCTTTCTGAGCTTTTCTTTATTCCTCTCCTTGCATGGGGATTATACCTTTCTCTTTAGGACCCTGAGTTATTCTCATCTTTCTCCTGTTAATCAGCACTTCCTTAGTGTGCTCTTAAATACCCTCAGATCCTCAGAGAGTTATTGGTGATAGCATGTATACCTATTCAGGCCTGGGATTCTAGTAGTCGACTAGAATTACCTTGGATTTCCTTGGTGGATTGTTGGCGTGCTTTTGTGACACCCCAGGGGTCTGGTTGCCACAGTGATAGAGATGTTATGTCTGAGAGCAGGTGGGAGGTCCTTTGGTCAGGGATCCTGTGCATGCCACACCTCCTGCCCAGTCTTGGGAGGGGAAGAACTTCCCCTATATAAACCCGGGGCTGAAGCAGGGTTAGCAGTCAAGGAGAGTAGAGACAAGAAACAGTCACAGAAAGAAACAGCAGAAGCTCAGTGGGAGCAATACTACTACAAGTCAGGGGCTGGCAGCTGCAGAGCTCGCCCTGACTGAGAAGCTTTCTTACCGGACCCGGCGTCCGAGGCTGTGGGGACTAACTCTTACCCAGCAGCAGAAGCCGACCGGCAGGGGATTTCAGGTCCTCAGGCCCAGAAACCCGAAGGCACGGTCACACGCGTGGGACCAGCACCGCCATCGTGGAGCGGAAGCCATTAGACGGCCCCGAGTCACCGGCCATACGGGTGAGCACCACACGGTACACTCAGGGACGTGGGCTACTTATATCCGCTTCTAGCAAGGTAGCCAGAAGAGTACAGTCAGTTTGGGAGGCCTACAACTCCGCCTGGCCAGGGGAGATCCCATCTGCTCAAGGACTGACCAGGCCCCGTTCACTAGCAAGTACTCCGGGAGGGTCTATCGTTGTTACCAGTAAAGACCCTGAATTACACCGCACCGTCTCTGAGTGGTTCCTGCTACCCCCATCATCCACATCTGCTGCCCTGAGGCCATACCCCTCCCGTTGGGGATTATACCATCTACGCTGCACCATCCATCCACCGGCCTCAGTGGACTGTCCTGCAGCGGCAGCTCCATAGCTGCATTCAACGGGTGGCGTAGTCGTCCTGCATCTACCGCTGTTACATCGCCGCAAAGTTTGACTCCCTGGGCACGGACCGGGTCACCGCCACGAGACTACAACCCTCAAGAGATCCGGCTCCGGGTAAGCTCCCGCGTGCGCAACGCAGCGCGACACAGGCCCAGGGGCGCGTCAACTTTGGCGTAGTCGGCAGGATTTCGTGCCCGCAACCACCGGGTACTGCGTGCCTGAAAAAGAGACTTTTCAAACTTACCTGCGGTGAAGTTTCCCGCCATCCGGCGCCATCTTCTGCCTTCTTCCCGCCATCCGTGGAGTTTTCCCGCCATTGGACGCCATCTTGAGGACACCGCGCGGGAAGAAGAGGGGCGTGGACTCCGAAAGCGCGCGAGAACTGAAGCCCCGCCTCACGTCCGGACGTTGCGTAAGGTCCTGGAAGGAGCCCAGCAGACGCCGACGTCACCGGAGCGCAACGGACGGTCCTCAACCCTGACGATCTACTGCGGAGCCGCGGCCTACGGAACAGGATCATCGCAAGGTAGGCCACGGTCCACTAGGGGGGAGGAAGATGTCGGATACGGAGGAGAGCTTCACTGCCTCAACCCCCGCCAGCGCTACCGCTGCTGCAGTTATGCCCTTCACCATGCCCTATATCCCGGGAGCAGCTTGGCTACCCCAGTACTCAGGGGAGTCACATACCCTGCATGACTTTAGAGAAAAGCTGGATAGCCTCTTCCAGGTGTACCCCCTCACAGAAGAGCAAAAAGTGAGCATCCTGGTGGCCCAACTAACCGGGGCAGCCAAAAGGGAAGTAAAATCCTGGCCACCTGGGAGGAAGACTGTCGCAGGGATACTAACCCGGCTGAAGGACACCTTTGATACCCGCACCTCAGCCGAGATTAAGCTTAGATTCTACGGGTGCAAGCAGCGAGCGCATGAGAGTATAAGGGACTATGCACTAAACCTACAAGAGGCCCTGAGGGCCATAAAGCAGACCGACCCTGATGGAGTGGGAAACGAGGACAGGCTGTTGACCGAACAATTTATAGAGGGACTATATTGTAATGCCCACCGAACCCAGTTGCGGGCGATGGCCTTACAGGATCCCCATCTGGGCTTTGCACAGTTCAAGGACAGAGCCATCCGGGTGCTCCGAGAACCGGCACCGGGTGGCGTTGTGACCCACAGGCGCCCAGCTATCACTTACCACCAGGAGGCGGCGCCCTTGTCGGCAGGGCCTGTGGGAGCTGATGCGCAGGCTTTGGACAATGACCCGGCTCCAGACCTACACCATCAGGTCCAAGAGCTAGCTAAGAGCGTTGCTGCGCTAACCCGAACTGTGCAGTCTTTACAGGTTTCCACCCCAGGGAAGATCCAGCTGGCATCCGGACCGGAGGACATCCCGTGGCGTCGACCAAGGAGGACCCCACCGGCCAGAGGAAGACCCAGTGACCGATACAGCGAGGACGGACGACCCATCTGCCGCCGCTGCAATCAACCTGGACATATGGCAAGGTACTGTTCTTTAAACGGGCACAACCTGGGGTAGAGGGCCAACCCCCAGGAAAAAGATCACCAGGCCCATCGAACTGGCGCGACAGATATGTGGGAGGACGTCCAGTCTTGCCTGTGGTACTGGATGGCATTCCCATGAGTGCCCTACTGGACACCGGGTCACAGGTCACCACCATCCCGTACGTGCTCTTTAAGCAGTACTGGAATGACTCAGATATTACCCACTACCCTGACGACGACTTGAGTATCATCGCCAGCAATGGCCAGCCCGTGCCACAGATCGGATTTAAAGAGGTGACCATCAAAATCGGTAGAGTCGAACTGGCAGCACAGGGACTGATCATTGTAGACATTGCCAAACACGAGAGTCACCCAAAAATAACTCTAGGAACTAATGTAATTGAAAATTGTCTTGCAGAGGTGATTTTCCTTTTACAGCAGGTTGCCAAGAACGCCAGCTCCGGCGAGCAGCGGGTGCTCCAGAAAGAGATCCGGGCACTGATGCGACGGCAACAGGTGGAACTCTCCGGCGGTGAGATTGGTAGCGTAAGAATGTGTGACCCTTTTCCTATTGCCATGCCCCCAAAAAGTGAAATGATGATTTGGTGCCGGGCAGCTATTGGTCTGAGAGGTAGAGATTACCAGGCAATGGTAGAACCAGTTTACTCAGACAGTAGGCCCACCATCTTGACAGCACGGGGGGTGGTTAATGTACGCCATGGGAGGGTGCCCGTTCGCATAATCAATATCGGGAAGAGGGAAGTGTACCTGCCCCGGTATGCCACGCTAGCCAAATTATATACCATTAACCAAAATGCTATACAATCTGTGGAACCCTTGCCTCCATCTCACCCGGAGGAAGGTAACGGCTCTAAGAAAACAAAGGAGGACTGGTGTCAGCAACTACATTTGGGTACTGACTCCACTCCCTCACATCAGAAACAGGGAGTCTATCGGGTGGTTCAAGAGTACGAGAGAGTGTTTAGTAAACACCCGTTAGACTTCGGGCGAGTCAAGGGGGTAGAACACCACATCCCCACGGGAGACCATCCTCCCATAAAAGAGAGGTATCGACCCGTACCCCCTGCACACTACCAACACGCCAAGGGGATGCTTAGAGACATGAAGGAGGCTGGGGTGATCAGGGATAGCTGTAGCCCCTGGGCAGCTCCACTAGTCTTAGTCCGAAAGAAAGACAACACCATGAGGATGTGTGTAGATTACCGGAAAATCAATCGTATCACACACAAGGATGCGTACCCCTTACCAAGGATAGAGGAGTCATTGGCTGCTTTAAGATCTGCTAACTTCTTCTCTACCTTGGATCTCACTAGCGGGTACTGGCAGGTTCCTGTAGCAGAGGCGGACCGGGAGAAGACCGCATTCACCACCCCGATGGGACTTAGCGAGTTCACCTGCATGCCGTTCGGACTCTGCAACGCACCGGGAACCTTCCAACGACTAATGGAGTGTTGTCTGGGCCACAGAAACTTCGAGACGGTCCTGTTGTACCTGGACGATGTCATCGTATATTCCAAGACGTATGAGGACCACCTGAAACACCTGGCGGAAGTGTTCGAAGCTCTGGCAAGTTACGGCCTAAAGGTGAAACCCTCCAAGTGTCACCTCCTGAAACCAAAGGTGCAGTACCTGGGACACGTGGTGAGCGCTGACGGAGTGGCTCCCGACCCTGATAAGATCACCGCAATTAAGGAATGGCCAAGCCCCTCCAGCGTAAAAGAAGTGCGGCAGTTCCTCGGGTTGGTAGGCTACTACCGAAGGTTTATTCCCGGTTTCACCAAAAAGGCAGCACCTATGCAGGACCTCCTGATAGGCCAGTCCCGGAAGGCCAAGAACCAGAAGCCGCCCTTCAAATGGGAGGAGCTGGAAGAAGAGTCCTTCCGCCAGCTGAAGATGGCCCTCACGGGGGACGAAATCCTGGCGTACCCGGATTATAGCCAGCCCTTTATCCTCTACACCGACGCCAGTAACATCGGGCTAGGAGCCGTACTGTCCCAGATCCAGCAGGGGAAGGAACGAGTAATCGCCTACGCCAGCCGAAAACTGCGACCCACCGAAAGGAACCCCGAGAATTACAGCTCATTTAAGCTAGAGTTCCTGGCCGTAGTATGGGCAGTCACCGAGCGCTTTAAGCATTACCTCGCTTCTTCCCGGTTCACCGTGTACACGGATAACAACCCGTTGACACACCTGGACACGGCAAGACTCGGTGCCCTGGAGCAGAGGTGGATGGCCCGTCTGTCCAACTACGAGTTCACAATCAAATACCGGGCAGGACGCTCCAATACCAACGCGGACGCCCTGTCCAGGATGCCCAACCTGCCGGACGGAGGAGAAGATCCGGAGGGACTGGAAGAAGTTGAACTCCCTGCGTTCCACCGTCATGGGACTATTCAGTATTCCCACCAGGTAAGGAGTAAGCAGACTGCTACGTTGAACCCCTTACCCCACTACAACTGGGCGGAAACGCAAGACAGCGACCCTGCCGTCCGACTGGTGAAGGAGATGCTGACTCGGCCGGAGGCTCGCCTTGAACCAGACGCTCCGGAGGAAGCCAAACAACTATGGGCAGAGAAGAGTCGACTGTTCCTTTACAAAGGGAAGTTGTGCCGCAGAATGGTTAACTCCCGGACGCATGAATTACTCTGGCAAGTAGTGATGCCACGAAGGGACGCAGCCATGGTGATGGAGGCATACCACGACGGAGCTGGGCACTTCGGGTGGAAGAAGCTGGAGTTCCTGCTGCGCGAGCGGTTCCACTGGGTAGGCATGAGGGGAACCATTGAGAAGTGGTGCAGAGACTGTGGCCCGTGCAACCTGAGAAGGAAGGACCGTGCCAGCCAGAAGACTCCCCTGCAGTCCATCGTCACCCGGCAACCGTTGGAACTGGTAGCCTTGGATCATGTAAAACTGACCCCAAGCAGAAGTGGCTACGTCTACGCGTTAACCATCGTGGATCATTACTCCCGGTTTCTGGTTGTCGTCCCCGTCAAGGACTTAACGGCTCAAACAGCAGCTAGAGCCTTCCAGCAGCACTTTTGCCGTCCACACGGGTACCCGGACCAAGTGCTGACGGACCAGGGACTTGCCTTTGAAGCGGAGGTCTTCCAGGAATTCTGCAATCTGTATGGCTGCCGGAAGATAAGGACGACACCCTACCATCCGCAAACTAATGGACTTTGTGAGAAAATGAACCAGGTGGTAATGGATCTTCTAAAAACGTTGCCCCTGGAAGAACGCAGTCTGTGGCCTGAGAAGCTGCCCGATCTGGTGGACCTATACAACCACATCCCGGTAGGTTCCACCAACTGTACCCCGGCTTACCTAATGAGGGCAAGACCTGGTAAGTTACCTGTTGACCTGGAAATGGGAGTCCTGACACCCGAGGACACTTCACCAGAAACAGACTGGGACACAGAGAGGCAGCAGCAGTACCGGAGAGTACAGGAGAGCGTGGAGCGAAGTCTCTGTCAGGCTAGGGAAAGACAAGAGAAAACTTACAACCAGTATGCTCCCGCTGTTCCCCTGGTACCCGGAGAGCAGGTCTTGAAGAGGAAGAGACGGCTCCACAAGTTGGACGACCAGTGGGAGAAGGACCCGTACACCGTACTGCCCTCAAGCCACGAGAACCCGAAGGTTTGTACCATCAGTAAAGACGGAGGGGAGACCAGAGCCATTGTATCCCGGGACCACCTGAAGAAGTGTCCCGAACAACTGAGGAACCCTGAAGAGGAACAAGAAGACCATCGACCCGTAGAGGAAAGGGAAGATATGGTTAGTACTGTGCTCGGGGACTTCCCTCGGTCTTGGACTCAAGTCAATGGTGCAGTTGTGGTACCCGTACTCACCTTCCTCCAACCAGCATCCCAAGCACCTACGGAGCAACAGGTAGAGCTGGAAGAACAGCCGGTCCAGGAGGCAGAAGACTCCACACAAGCAGAACAGGAGGATCAACCCTCTGCTTATAGTGAGCCTGCCGTACCCCTAGTGAGACAAAGAGCCGGTAGACAGCTGCCCAGTTTACCCTTGACAGCTCCTACACCCTGTAGTTCAGGGCCAGACAGTCAGCTCCGTAGGTCCACTAGGGCCACTAGAGGCCAGTTACCCGCACGCTGGAGGATTTGAAGTGTATAAATGGTTTTATTTATGTTTATCTGTGTATTGTTGCTTGTGTATAATTTTGTGTTTCCAGTTATTTTTAGGAATCCTTGGTGGATTTACCGGGAATCCTTGTACATAGTTGGAGCGTAACCCAGGACGGACTAAAGACTGTTAAGGACTCGGGGTAGGACAAACCCCTACCTGGTTACGTCTCCCTGTTTTGGTGAAATGGACACCTTGCTTTTCTTCAAAGACTGCACCCGGTTACGGACATGCCGTAACCAACTTTATATGTTTTTCTTATTGTATTATTATTGTTTTTATCTTGTTATGTTTTTCTAAAATATGTTTAGTCCCGGAGTACTAAATTTCACTAGGGGGGAATGTGACACCCCAGGGGTCTGGTTGCCACAGTGATAGAGATGTTATGTCTGAGAGCAGGTGGGAGGTCCTTTGGTCAGGGATCCTGTGCATGCCACACCTCCTGCCCAGTCTTGGGAGGGGAAGAACTTCCCCTATATAAACCCGGGGCTGAAGCAGGGTTAGCAGTCAAGGAGAGTAGAGACAAGAAACAGTCACAGAAAGAAACAGCAGAAGCTCAGTGGGAGCAATACTACTACAAGTCAGGGGCTGGCAGCTGCAGAGCTCGCCCTGACTGAGAAGCTTTCTTACCGGACCCGGCGTCCGAGGCTGTGGGGACTAACTCTTACCCAGCAGCAGAAACCGACCGGCAGGGGATTTCAGGTCCTCAGGCCCAGAAACCCGAAGGCACGGTCACACGCGTGGGACCAGCACCGCCATCGTGGAGCGGAAGCCATTAGACGGCCCCGAGTCACCGGCCATACGGGTGAGCACCACACGGTACACTCAGGGACGTGGGCTACTTATATCCGCTTCTAGCAAGGTAGCCAGAAGAGTACAGTCAGTTTGGGAGGCCTACAACTCCGCCTGGCCAGGGGAGATCCCATCTGCTCAAGGACTGACCAGGCCCCGTTCACTAGCAAGTACTCCGGGAGGGTCTATCGTTGTTACCAGTAAAGACCCTGAATTACACCGCACCGTCTTTGAGTGGTTCCTGCTACCCCCATCATCCACATCTGCTGCCCTGAGGCCATACCCCTCCCGTTGGGGATTATACCATCTACGCTGCACCATCCATCCACCGGCCTCAGCGGACTGTCCTGCAGCGGCAGCTCCATAGCTGCATTCAACGGGTGGCGTAGTCGTCCTGCATCTACCGCTGTTACATCGCCGCAAAGTTTGACTCCCTGGGCATGGACCGGGTCACCGCCACGAGACTACAACCCTCAAGAGATCCGGCTCCGGGTAAGCTCCCGCGTGCGCAACGCAGCGCGACACAGGCCCAGGGGCGCGTCACTTTCTCTGGTGTCTTCTTGGAGCTCAGTGTATTCCCCTGTTTGTTTCCCTTGTGTGTACTTTAGTTGTTTTGGGGCTGACTTAGTGTTCACCCCTCTTGCTTCCTACCTAGGGCCTAGCCTTAGGGTCAGCTACGGTCAGGTTCCCTGCTGGTGATATGTGCAGAACCTAATTAGGATCTATAGGAAAGTCAGGGTTTGTCGACAGATCTTTTTAGGGGTCTCAACTCTCCCTTTCCCTAGTTGTAGGACTCCCTCCCCTTTTCCCGTCATATACGCTGGGTTATCCCCATACCTAGCGTAACTCCGACCTGGCCGACTTTACAGTGCATCAGTGCAGAGCCAGCGGTCAAAGTGCCGAGGTGTGATTAGCCCCATATTTGTAGGTCAATAACGTTCCCCAACACGACAGGATGCCTTGTCTTTATTCATACTATTGCTTACTGAGTGCATCCATGTGGATCTGAACAGGTTCCTTTTCTTGCTGAAGGTAAACTTGTGTCTGCAGTTTCTCTAAATCTGACTGAAGAGATCCATAGTTCTCAAAATTTAGCTCCAGATCACACTCCCACACAAAAATTGTTTGTTCCTCCTCTGTTCTATCTGTGAGTTCTACAGGAGTTCCATGTTTCCATCTTTGCAGGTCATCCTCGAATAAATGATATATTTCAACTTGTAGCCAGATAGATTTGGTGGTCGACCATGGATAGGGACTGTAGGGAATATGTGCTCAATCCAAAATGTCCTGCTGCACTACGCCGGCCCTTGCCCATTCCCAAAAGTTCCTGGACCTATTTCTCCATTGAAGTTTGTTCATTCTTCTGCCTACCACCCAGAGACAAATGGTCAGACAGAATTTGCTGATCTTTGGCGCTTTGTCTCTGAAAATTTCTGTAATCTTGGGTATCATCTTCATTTTGGTTATTTTCCAACCTTGGAGTTGGACGCTGTGGAGGCTGATAAATCTGTATATAGGATAAAGTATATGAAACAAGAGGGGATTGTAGGGAGAGAAAATAGGAAGCGCAGGCTTCTAAGTGTAGTAGTTAGATTCCAAGGGTATATACTCAGTATAAATCCACTCACCTATTTGGTATCTTGAGGTAAAGCATGTAAATCCAATCAGTGGATCACTCCATTCCTCTTTCCATTCAGTTTGCTGCAGAAATCTGGGAGCTGATGAGAGCACTGGACAGAGCTTTCATAGGCAATACCACTTTGTAAATGTTTTTTTCCCAGCAATATGCGCTCCTGAAGGATGATGATGGAACTTGATATTCGGATTCAAAGAATTTTTATTTCAAACTAAAATACAACCGGTTTCGACTTCTTTGAGTCTTCCTCAGGTATAACATCATGCATATAAACAGATCTATCTACACACTTTTTATAGCAGATATCCTTGCTTGTCATTTTGGGTGGAGACTGAAAGATCTGTTTTTCAGACACACCCAGATACTCAGATATGCAGGATTTTGCACTCTGAGGAATCTAACAAAACCCATATACTAAATGACTTTCATACAGTTTAAAAAAAAAAAAAAAAATTTTTACACACAAATTTTCTTTTTTTTTTTTCTTTTTTTTTTTTTTTTCTCCTTTCCTTCCTTCCTTCACACAGAAAGTATTTTCTTTTCTAAAAACACTATAAATATAATTATAATTTTACCATATATAAAATGTCTTCTAAAATGTTATTGAACATACTAAAAGTTTGATTTCATACAGAAATGTAAAATCCTGCAAAAATGTACATTATGACAAAATTTAAAACCTTTTCTTTCTTCATATTAAAACCATTATCAAATACAATTTAGTAGAAAAAAAAAAAAAAAAAAAAAATATATATATATATATATATATATATATATATATATATATATATATATATATATATATATATATACACATACACATATATACATATACATACATACACACAGGGGATAACGAAGGAAGGAGGAGAAAAGCCCAAGCAGATAATTAATAAGAATAAGGAAAGAAAAAAAGATGGGTGGCAGTATAACTTTATTACCGCTTTCAATCGTAGTAATACGGAGATAAGAAACATTTTAAATAAATACTGGTACTTGTTGAAAAAGGATACATTTTTGAAAAAACTTCTACCAGATAGACCCAATATTACCTTTCGTAGGGGCCAAACAGTGAAGGGTATAATTGCCCCTAGTAATCTCAGAATGACCAAAGATGGGGAACAGGAATGTATTAAGAAAAAAGAAAAAACTAGGACAAATAAAACGGATGCTTTCAAATCGGGGGTCCATCGATGTGGCTCCCGAAAATGTTGTACCTGCAAAATCATCAATCATATGACTCAGTACATTACATCGTACAGTACGGGTGAAACTATAGCAATCACACAAAAATTAACATGTGATAGTGATTTTGTAATATATGTCATTACCTGTACCTGTGGCCTGCAATACGTGGGTCGGACCATCCAGTCCCTCCGATCCCGTATGAATGGCCACAGGCACAATACCAAAAATGGGTTTTTAAAACAGAGCTTATCTCGGCACTTATGTTTGAAGCATAATAAAATATTTAATATTTCCGTGACCCCGTTGGAGCAAATACCTGAGAATTGTACTAATAGGGTACAAAATTTAAACCGGAAAGAATCATATTGGATCTTCCGTCTGGGTACATTATACCCAGATGGATTAAATGATATTATAGAGGGTATTTGACATGCAAATGTCGACAGGTATGCATGTGCATGCATATATATATATATTTTTTCGTGTGTATATATGCATGTGTGCATGTATGTGTATATGTGTGTATGTATGTATATGTATATATGTGTATGTGTATGTGTGTATATGTATATTTTTTTTTTTTTTTTTTCTACTAAATTGTATTTGATAATGGTTTTAATATGAAGAAAGAAAAGGTTTTAAATTTTGTCATAATGTACATTTTTGCAGGATTTTACATTTCTGTATGAAATCAAACTTTTAGTATGTTCAATAACATTTTAGAAGACATTTTATATATGGTAAAATTATAATTATATTTATAGTGTTTTTAGAAAAGAAAATACTTTCTGTGTGAAGGAAGGAAGGAAAGGAGAAAAAAAAAAAAAAAAGAAAATTTGTGTGTAAAAATTTTTTTTTTTTTTTTAAACTGTATGAAAGTCATTTAGTATATGGGTTTTGTTAGATTCCTCAGAGTGCAAAATCCTGCATATCTGAGTATCTGGGTGTGTCTGAAAAACAGATCTTTCAGTCTCCACCCAAAATGACAAGCAAGGATATCTGCTATAAAAAGTGTGTAGATAGATCTGTTTATATGCATGATGTTATACCTGAGGAAGACTCAAAGAAGTCGAAACCGGTTGTATTTTAGTTTGAAATAAAAATTCTTTGAATCCGAATATCAAGTTCCATCATCATCCTTCAGGAGCGCATATTGCTGGGAAAAAACATTTACAAAATAGGATAAAGTATATATGGTCTTAAGAGTTTGTGGTATATGGTCCGGCCATCTTTACATCTTTAGAATAAATAACGGTATACATGTAAGGCTGCATGAACCGGTCACCAGCCAGTACATGTGCCGATATTAACTGCTACTGAGTGCTGTGGAAAAAATTTTTGGTGAGGTGACGTAATAGTTTTGCTGAAAATTAACTTTTGTTAGTGCACACTTAAAACTGTAGATAGAGGAAAAAAACCTGATTGCCTCGAGTAGTGCACTCCAGAGAGCTGGTGCAGCACTAAAAAAAGGCTCTGATGTGGGCTTGGGAGGTCCTGATTATGGAGGATGTTGGTCTCTGCTGATTGGAATGTAAATATGTTAGTAGACCGAGATATAGGATGGTGCAGCACTGTGGAGAGCTTTATGGGTGAGTGCAATGACTGGTACAGCAGGGTGTAGGCGCCAGTGTAGCTTCTGGACAGAAATATGAGCCTGGCTGCTGCATTCAGGGTAATGAGAAATGCTTTTAGTGAGAGGAGCAATTACAAGTCTTGGTGGGGTTGGTGGAAAGGTACCAGGCGGTTGAGAGTTCCTTCCGGAAACAAGGGGTCGTAGCCTCTTCATACTGGGCAGTGGCGTACCGCCAATGGCGTCAGGCCACGCGACTGCTATGGGGCCTGTGAGCCGGGGGGCTCCCATAGCAGTCCAGGGGCGGACATACAGCCGCTGGTGCAGCTGCGCCGGGGGACCTGCCGGTGCAGCTTCTCCCTGCTCGTGGAGGGCAGGGAGCGATCCCTGCAGCTCCGCTGCTGACAGGAGAGAATGGCAGCGAAGCTGCAGAGATCCGTCCTCTGCTTCCTGCCCGCCGCTTCCTCCCTCACACAGGCACGCGCTGCTTGATGATGTCATCATGCAGCACGGGCCTGTGTGAGGGAGGAAGTTGCTGACAACAAGGATGCTGCGACCTGCGGGGGAACTGGCAGAGAGGTAAGTGTTTTAGTTTTTTTTACTGAAACGCTGGGAAGGGGAGGTGGGGGAGAGCAATGTTGGGGATGGTGGGGCTGGGGAGAGCAATAATGGGGCTGATGGGGCTAGGGAGAGCAATAATGGGGCTGATGAGGCTGGGGAGAGCAATGGTGGGGCTGGGGAGCAATGATGGGGCTGGGGAAAGCAATGATGGGACTGGAGAGAGCAATAATGGGGCTAGTGAGAGCAATTATGGGGCTGGGAAGAGCAATAATGAGGCTGATGGGGCGGGGGAGAGCAATGATGGGGCTGGGGAAAGCAATAATGGGGCTGGGGAGAGCAATAATGGGGCTGATGGGGCTGAGGAGAGCAATAATGGGGCTGGGGAGAGCAATAATGGGGCTGATGGGACTGGAGAGAGCAATAATGGGGCTAGGGAGAGCAATGCTGGGGCTGGGGAGAACAATGCTGGGGCTGGGGAGAGCAATGCTGGGGCTGGGGAGAGCAATGGTGGGGCTGGGAAAGCAATAATGGGAGTAATGGGGCTGAAGAGAGCAATGATGGGGCTAGGGAGAGCAATGATGGGGCTGGGGAGAGCAATAATAGGACTGGGGAGAGCAATAATGGGAGTGATTGGGTTAATGAGAGCAATGATGGGACTGGGGAGAGCAGTAATGGGGCTGGGGAGAGCAATAATGGGGCTGGGGAGAGCAGTGATGGGGCTGGGGAAAGCAATAATGGGCCTGGGGAGAGCAAAAATGGGGCTGGAGAGAGCAATAATGGGGCTGATGGGGCTAGGGAGAGCAATGATGGGGCTGGGGAGAGCAATGCTGAGGCTGGGGAGAGCAATGGTGGGGCTGGGGATAGCAATAATGGGAGTGATGGGGCTGAAGAGAGCAATAATGGAGCTAGGGAGAGCAATGATGGGGCTGGGGAAAGCAATAATGGGACTGATGGGGCTGGGGAGAGCAATGATGGGGCTGGGGAGAGCAATAATAGGGCTGGGGAGAGCAATGACGGGGCTGGGGAAAGCAATAATGGGACTGATGGGGCTGGGGAGAGCAATGATGGGGCTGGGGAGAGCAATAATAGGGCTGGGGAGAGCAGTGATGGGGCTGGGGAAAGCAATAATGGGACTGATGGGGAGAGCAATGATGGGGGTGCTGGGAGAGATCAATGATGGGGGTGCTGGGAGAGAGCAATGATGGTGGTGCTGGGAGAGAGCAATGATGGGGGTGCTGGAGAGAGCAATGATGGGGGTGCTGGGAGAGAGCAATGATGGAGGTCCTGGGCCAGAACATATCTGTATTCAGGGCTGCAGTCTGGGGGAGACATGTATATATACAATATATGTGACCTTGTTATTATCTAGGCTGGAGATCATCATGACAAGACGAGACGTGGCTGTGAGATGTCGTCATGAAGGTCCGACCAGATGGAGAAGAAGCAGCAGAAACCGTCTCTGATCAGATGAGACGTCAGCGGTAAGTGCCTGGATGTAAATATTATTCTGTATCTGCACTGTGTGACTTGGCTTGATAATGTTGTCTGTAAAATCCCTTAGGCTGCATTCTCACATTTGTGTGAAATGTCCGTGTGCTGCCAGATTTTTTTTTATCGAATGGTCCATGGACTCGTAGAGTTTTATAGATCCATTCACACATCCATGAAAATCACGGATCTGAGAATGAGATCTGTGAGCGTCAGAGAATGTCCTGTTCTGATCCGATTTTGAGGATTAGAATAGGACATGCTCAATGTGTCTGTAAAACAGGGCAGCACACCAACACTGCGCACAGATGCAGGAATGTAACCATATTATGTACAGCATACTCCCTTAGTATATAGTATACTCGCTTATTATGTATTGCGCCATCCTTTGTTATATAGTTTTATCTTTTATTATGTATAACACCCTCCCTTACTACCTACCATCCTCTTTAGCTCTAGGTCTCACAGTTGGGGGATCATACTGTGTTGGAGTCAGCATACTTTGCCCTGGGAGTTGAGGTGGGGTACAGTAGGGTCATTATACTACGCATGTGGAGGAATTCACCATGGGGGTATCATACTGTGTTTGGGGGACACTTTTGTTGGCATCATACTTTATGGGCAATTAAAGAGGGATCTAGGATGTCAGCAGGAGGAAAATTATTATGTAAAGGCTGGAAAGTTGTGAGATCTGCTCTTCTCTGACCCCGACAATTATTTGCATTTTTTTTGGTGGGGTGGGGGGCCCAATTGCAACTTCTGCTATGGGGCCCCATGATTCCTATGTACGCCCCTGGTACTGGCGTTCCCAAAAGGGGGCGGATACCCAAAGGAGGGAAGCTAGAGCCACACCTGGGTGGCGTCCTAGAGCTCAGGAGGGGTCTGAGTTGTTGCCACAGGTCCCGACCCATAGCATAGTATGTTGGAGATGTCACACCCCAGGTCACATAGCCGCCCGTTGCCTCATGACGATCGAGCCAATGGACTGCAGTGCAGGACAGCGCTGTTCGTACTTTGCATATTTTGCCTGCAGTGCTGTTCCTCAACCAGACGAGGAACCACAGGCGTGCCTCTTATCAGTAAATAAGTGACTGCTTTGTTAGACTCAGGGAGTTTGGTAACCCTAGTGAGGGCCACACTTGCTCATCGGCTGGTTCCGAAGAAAAAGGTCAGCGTCCGTTGTATCCATGGGGACGCTAATGACTACCCTGTGGCCCGAGTGGTCATATACACAAACTGTGGCGCCTAGTTTCATGAGGTGGGCGTAGTCAAGGACCTGTTGCACTCTGTTATAATAGGGCAGGACTTTGCTTTGTTTTGGGACTTGTGGGAGAAAGGGAGGAAGCCAGGTTGTCTGGACAACAACCCAGACTCACCTGAAGAAACCGCATCACAGGCCGCCGCCGGGTTTCCTTTTTGTGTGCTTAGTGGGGGATGAGGCGGCATTCCCAGAGGCCACAATCCCTGAGCTGGAGGTGTCCGGGGGAAACTTTGGAACCGCCTAGCTCAGAGACTTGACTCTAAAAGGGGCATTTGATAATGTCACTGTCTTGAATGGTGTTGCTCAAAAGCCGGGGGCTGACAGCCGATATCCGTACTTTGCTGTAAATGGGGAGTTACTATTAAAGAAGGTCGTGGAGAAAGACGGCTGGGACTGGGACTGTCTACTGCCATACCTTCTATTCTCCATCAGAGAAGTCCCACAGGCCTCTACTGGGTTCTTCCCGTTTGATCTGTTATATGGCCAACACCCCTGCGGACTCCTGGACATAGCAAAGGAGATCTGAGAGGCGGAGTCTACACCCTACAGGAGTGTGATCAAACATGTAGCCCAGATGCAAGAGAGGATTGCCGAGATGATGCCCATTGTGAAAGAACACCTCAAAGCACAAGAGGCACAGTCGAGGGTGTACAATAGATCAGTGAGGGTGAGACACTTCAACCCTGGGGATCGGGTACTAGTGCTGGTACCTACGGTGGAGAGCAAGTTCCTGGCCAAGTGGCAGGGCCCCTATGAAGTGGTTGAAAAGCTTGACGACATCAGCTATAGGGTCCACCAACCTGGGAGAAGGAAGTCCTATCAGTTGTACCATGTCAACCTCATTAAGCCGGGGCGGGATAGGGAGCCGGTGGAAGCTCTATGTCTGATGTCGAAGACTGAAACCGGCGTGGAGGAAGTCGAGGTGGCAGAATAAATGATAAAGCACCAAATAAATAAAATTGACGCGATCCGGGGTTGGCCACAACCTCTCACTAAAAAGCAGGTCAGAGTGTTCCTGGGCATCGTGGGATACTACTGCCGGTTCATCCCTAACTTTGCCATGACAGCTGCCCCATTCACAGACCTCGTTAAGGGGACAAAATCGGCTATGGCTATGTGGTCTCCAGAAACCGAGACGGCCTTCCAGGAACTCAATCAAGCCCTGTGGAAACAGCCGGTGTTGGTGGCACCAGATTTCTCGAAGCAGTTTGTGGTCCAGACGGACGCGTCAGATGTCGGGCTGGGTGCTGTCCTTTCACAAGAGATGAACGGCGAAGAGCACCCCATAATGTATTTAAGCCGGAAGCTGACGTCTTGTGAGAGAAATTACTCCATAGTGGAGAAGGAATGTTTGGCCATCAAGTGGGCGCTAGACACTCTAAGATACTACTTCTTAGGCAGGAAGTTTAGGCTGGTATCAGACCATGCCCCACTAAGGATGAGCGAGAAGAAGGGGAGCAATGCTTGATTGACCAGGTGGTTCCTAGCTCTTCAGGAATTCAGCTTCCAGGTAGAGCATAGACCTGGGAAGCTGCATGGCAATGCTGACGCGTTGTCAAGGGTCCACTGTATGTTAGCGGAAGGTGCTAAGACCCCCAGCTTTGTGCAGAGGGGAGGTATGTAAGATGGCCACCGGACATGTCTTTGAGGGGAGATATGTATCTTTGAGGTTGGCAGCTTCAGTGATGTAAAACTGGGAATGCATGCTTTAGCACACATAGTGCTGAGAGGTTTAATAGGGCGTATCAGGGATGATTTTTTCGAGCAGTTATAAGAGACTGGTGGGATTGGCTGCTCACATATCCCCTCCCCAGGGTGTGTATATAAAATGGAGACCGAGTGTCTCATTCAAAGTCTGTGGCTGGAGGTGTGGAGACCTCCAGCGTGTCTGTGCTAAAAGACACTGATTGTGAGCTGGCGAACCCGCAGTACTATATGGACTGTTCATTTTCCTGTTTTGTTACTTTGTTCCAGAGAAGGCTGTGTTTTGTTTCCTTTGAAAGTGTGGTTTATGAAGCCTATAATAGAATATCCAAAAAAAATCAAGAAAATCACATTGTATAAATTAGATAATTTTTTTTGTGTTTTGCAGTGGGAAATAAGTATTTGACCCCTCTGGCAAACAACACTTAATACTTTGTAGCAAAACCCTTATTGGCAAGCACAGCAGTCAGACGTTTTTTGTAGTTGATGATGAGGTTTGCGCTCATGTCAGGAGGAATTTTGGTCCACTCCTCTTTGCAGATCATCTGTAAATCATTATGATTTTGAGGCTGTCGCTTGGCAGCTTGGAGCTTCAACTCCCTCCATAAGTTTTCTATGGGATTAAGGTCTGGAGACTGGCTAGGCCACTCCATGACCTTACTGTACTTCTTTTTGAGCCACTCCTTTGTTGCCTTGGCTGTATGTTTTGGGTCATTGTCTTGCTGGAAGATCCAGCCACGACCCATCTTCAATGCTCTTACAGAGAGAAGGAGGTTGTTGGCCAAAATCTCACGATACATGACCCCTTCAGTACGGTGCAGTCGTCATGTCCCTTCACAATTGGGATGATGTTCTTAGGGTTGTACTCATCCTTCTTCTTCTTCCAAACACGAGTTGAGTTAATGCCAAAGAGCTCAATTTTTGTCTCATCTGACCACAGCAGATTCTCCCAATAACTCACAGAATCATCCAGGTGTTCATTTGCAAGCTTCAGATGGGCCTGCACATGTGCCTTCTTGAGCAGGAGGACCTTGCGGGCACTGCAGAATTTTAAATCTTTAAGGAGTAATGTGTTACCAATGGTTTTCTTGGTGACTGTGGTCCAAGCTGCCTTGTTATCATTAACAAGTTCCCCCCGTGTAGTTTTAGGCTGATCTCTCACCTTCCTCATGATTAAGGATACCCCACAAGGTGAGATTTTGCATGGTGCCCCAGATCAATGTCGATTGACAGTCATTTTGTTTTTTTCCGTTTTCTTACTATTGCACCAACAGTTGTCTCCTTCTCACCCAGCGTCTTACTTGTAGTATCGGCGTCTCTGCCCCCTGACAGGCAGAGACGCTGTCCCCCTTACCTCCGCGCTCCCGGCCCGGCGTCTTCCGGCTCTCCTGCTGCTGCCGGCGCACGCAGCTTCCCGGGCACTGTGCTTAGGGCTCGCGCGCACGCTTCCTCCCTCTTAAAGGGGCCGCGCGCGCCGTCCTATGGAGTCCCCGGCCAATGGCCGGAGGACTTCTCATATAAAAGGCACATCCTCTAAAATGGAGATGCCAGTGCAAGGTTGTAGCTTTGTGTCCTAAACTCTGCTTCAGCCCTCAGGTCCCGCTGCTAGTCTGACTACCAGTCCAGTCCGCCAGCCTGACTACCAGTCCTGTCCGCCAGCCTGACTACCAGTCCAGTCCGCCAGCCTGACTACCAGTCCAGTCCGCCAGCCTGACTACCAGTCCTGTCCGCCAGCCTGACTACCTGTCTCCGCCAGCCAAGTGTACTCTCCAGCCCGACGGTCTGCCTACGATCCAAACCCGTAGGTCTGTCTATGGGCCTGGCTTGCCTGCCTACCCGGAGAACATACTAGTTACCTGCCGTGCCTACCAGCCAGCCTAACTGGAGGCTCCTACCAGTTACCTGCTGTGCCTATCAGCCAGCCTACCTGGAGGCTCCTACCAGTTACCTGCTGTGCCTATCAGTCAGCCTACCTGGAGGCTCCTACCAGTTACCTGCCGTGCCTATCAGTCAGCCTACCTGGAGGCTCCTACCAGTTACCTGCCGTGCCTACCCGGAGGCTCCTGCCAGTTACCCGTGGGAGTCACCTGCTCTCATACAAGGACAGGCCCAGAGTAGCACCTGGTCCCTCTGCTCGGTACTTCCCTGGTTCACGGAGTCGATTGAGCCGTCGTGCGATCTTGGTCAGTCCGAGTTGATACCTAGTTACGCCCCTCTGGTCCCTCCTTGCACCGCGGCACAGAGGTTCCACCACCCGGATCTGTAACATTACTTATGGTTTTGTAGCCCATTCCAGCTTTGTGCAGGTCTATGATCTTGTCCCTGACAGCCTTAGAAAGCTCTTTGGTCTTGCCCATGTTGTAGAGGTTAGAGTCTGACTGATTAATTGAGTTTGGGGACAGGAGTCTTTTATACAGGTGACTATGTAAGACAACTGTCTTTAATGCAGGTAACAAGTTGTTTAGGAGCGTCTAACTGGTCTGTAGGAGACAGAACTCATAACGGTTTGTAGGGGATCAAATACTTATTTCTCACTACAAAATGCAAATACATTTATCTAATTTATAGAATATCCCCAAAAAATCACATTCTATCTCTCAATGTTTAAAATTAACCTACCCTTAAAATTATAGACTGTTCATGTCTTTGTCAGTGGGCAAACTTACAAAAACAGCAAGGGATCAAATAATTATTTACCCCCACTGTGTATGTATATGTATGTATGTGTATATATACTATATACAGTGGGTACGGAAAGTATTCAGACCCCTTTAAATTTTTCACTCAAATTCTAAAAAGTTAAATACTTAATTACTTAAAGAAGTTGTCCACTACTTTATCCCCCCCCCAATGTTTCCCCCCGTGGCCCCTAAGACTTATTGTAAATACCTTCTGTTTCTGATAATGCCTGTGAGCGGCGCTATTGGTGGCTGCTCACAGGCATCGCTGGGTGTGACGTGCGGGGTAACCCCGCCCACAGCCTGGCAACCACCCTGGAACCAGGAAGATCGTGACCTCCGGCTGCTGCCAGGACTTCTCGTGACATCAGCTGCAGCCGGGGGTCACGTGATGCCTGTGAGCGGCCAGTGATAGCGCCACCCACAGGCAGTATCAGCAGCGCAAGGTATTCACTAGAAGTCTTAGGGGCCTCGGGGGGATACATGGGGGGAGAATATGAAGTAGTGGACAACCCCTTTAACGTGTGTGCCTTTCCAAATCAAGTCCTATCAGTTTCATTAAACACAGCTGGACTCCAATGAAGGAGTAGAACCATCTCAAGGAGGATCACAAGGAAATGGACGGCAGGTGACTTACATATGAGTGTCTGAGCAACGGGTCTGAATACTTATGACCATGTGATATTTCAGTTTTTCTTTTTTAATAAATTTGCAAAAATGTCTACATTTCTGTTTTTTTCGGTCAAGATGGGGGCAGAGTGTACATTAAAGTTTGATGGATGAAAAAAGATTCATTAATAATAATTGTAATTTTTTTTATTAATAATAGGATAGAAGGGAGGGACAAAACCAGGAACCGAATCAGTAGAGAAAATCATAGTCAGGAGGTCAGCCGGGGTCAGATAGCAGGTGATCAGTAACCGCCACGTCTGCGAGCAGTATGAATACCGCGGAGCCTGGTGACAGAGGTGATACTGAGACATGTCCGGGCAGAGATGTAAGAGTCAGAAGGCCACAGGTAGATGGTGAAGGTCCTTCTGTACAGCTCCAGCAGTGATGGTGGATCTGCTGGACTTCAGGGCGCTGGATGCGGAGGTTCCCGTCTTTTAGATGTCTCTAGGGGAACGGTGACAACACGCAAATACGCGAGCTGCCCTGGATAATCCACGCCGGCAGGATGATAAGATCCGGCGGAAGATGGAACCT
>NW_027370933.1:0-32112 GCF_046119375.1 Phyllobates terribilis | reverse complement strand
CCGATGTCACGCTGTATGCAATTGTTTTAGTTTTTCCTACCAAATTTATTATGTTTTCCTAGAATTAGCCTTAACTTGATGTGATTTAAGTAATTCTATGTATTAAGATGAATAGTTTAGGTTTGATTTGAGTGTTGTTTTTATTTCATTTTGGCTTAATTGTCTTGAAGATGGGTGATGGCTTTACAAGGTAGACTCGTCCACCAAACAAGTTTCTGATCAGCAGATGGCAAGTTATGATCTTCTATGGAAGATACTGTGTCGTGTTATAAATGTGGATATGAAGGTATTCTGTGCTTTCCTCTATCAAACTTCTCATGCTGCCTTTTTCCATCTCTGGTTTGTTACATTAGTACTGGATGTTAATGTTGATATCAGGCTAAACCGGACATAGATGAGGTATAAGAACAAGTAATTTTGCTGCCCATTCCTAATGTGAGTTGTCCTTAGCATCTTGTCTAAAGCGTTTTTTTAACTTGATTAAAGTTGAGTCTAACATCATTTCAATTAGTTAGATGGATCTCTTCCCCAGATGCTGCTTGGAGAATATTTGGGTTCGGTCTATATGAAATGAGCCCAGTTGTAGGACCACATCAAATCCACTTACCACATTTACATCCTGTCACATTCAACACGTACGAGAACGTCGAAAGTGTAGTTGTAAACATTGACCGTCAAACAACAATACTAACAACCTTCTTTAAATTCAACAATGACCACCCAGATATG
This sequence comes from Phyllobates terribilis, assembly GCF_046119375.1. Lineage (NCBI taxonomy): Eukaryota > Metazoa > Chordata > Amphibia > Anura > Dendrobatidae > Phyllobates > Phyllobates terribilis. Next base: position 31,383 of record NW_027370933.1, on the reverse strand, counting down.
CTCACAATTTATACTCTAAATTTTCGTATCATTATGCGTGGAATAAATCAAACAAAACATGGACAAAGAATAAAAGCCCCATGTGTGGGCCGACTAACTTATACAAACCCTGACAAAGGAGATCGCTATTTACCTACGACTACTTCTTGCAAACATTAAAGCTCCAAAATCTTCCGCAAGATGACTACGCTTGCGAAGCAGAAACAAATGCCATCAATATTGTGCTAACTTTTGCAACACCGATCAAGCAAGATGACTACACTTGCGAAGCATCCACATTTCAAGAGGTTGTAGAGAAGCATAGACTTCTTGTCCATTTCTATCACAAATGCCATCAACATTGTGCTAACTTTTTGCAACACTTCTTGTCCATTTCTATCACATAAAACCGCAAACTTTACTGGAACACCACTACGAAGCTTACTCAGAAGATTTTGCATACAAGTACATACAAAAACACGTAAAAGTTAAACACCTCACATGCATAGAACTTGAAAGCACTTGGAAGGCATGGGTGAAACACTAAAACATTATAGACTAGAAAAATACAACCAGCTCGACACATTTACATCCAAGATATCTAGAGATATAAGCGATGCATTACATGCTACCGGCTTGTTAAATTGGCAGCCACAAACTCCTAATCAGGAAAACCAAGCTGCATATGACTTCATAATGAAGTGTGTAAAAGAAAAAAAAGCCGGGGCCTTTTTCATCGACGACCCAGGGGGAACGGGTAAAACCTACTTTTAATGTGCTATATATGCAAAACTCCTCTCACAAGGAAAACTTGTCCTTCCAATTGCTACATCGGGAACCGCAACATCAAAATGCGTATTGGACGAACAACACATTCACGTTTCAAGCTACCAATTGATGACACTGGATCTCTGACTTGTAATATATCAAAACATATTAGCCTTGCACACTTACTTACCCTCCTAATACAGGATGAAGCATCAACTGCCAAGAAGGAAAATATTGAAGCACTGCAGTTTCTCCTACAAGATGTATGCGACAACAAAGAGGCGGTAAAGTCATAGTCTTTGGCAGAGATTTCATACAAGTCCTACATGTGGCCCAAAATCATTAGGTTCAAGATGACCCATAATATAAGAGCCATCCAAGATCTGACATTCTCTTAGTTTCTACTGCAACTTGGAAATGGAGCTTTGCGAAAAGAAGAAAAATTCACTATTAAAATTCCAAAAGATATTGTAGACTGCACCACTATCGACAACAAGTGTTTTAATCATTTGGTAACGCACATATTCCCGGAAATCAATAATCCAAAATTAAATAGCTCAATCTTTTGCAACAGAGCAATACTAAGCCCTATAAATGGAGATACACATATAATAAACACTACTCTAATTGATAGATTTCCAGGATTTCCCACTAGTTATAAGAGCTTTGCACTACACTAGGACTACTCTAAGATACACCCAGTTGAATTGATAAACACATTGTGTTCTTCAGGAATGAGCAGAAATGAGTTGATTCTAAAAAAAAGCCCCTGTAATTTTGTTGCGCAATCTAGACCCGCCTTCGAGCCTGTGTAACAGAAAACAAATGGTCCATAAAAGATTTTTCAGGAACACCATTCTCTGTGAAATTTCAACGGGAAATTACAATGGAGAACAAGTTCTTCCCCCAATAATCACACTCAAAGCACCGTCATCGTCCGCTTATTCTTTTCCGGTCCAATGAAAACAATTTCTTATCAAATTGTGCTTTGCAATTACAATCAACAAAGCACAAGGACAAACACTAGACCATGCTGGAATATATTTGCGCCGACCATGCTTATCACATGGACAAATTTATGTTGGTTGCTCCAGAGCAAAAAAGACTTTCAATATAAAATATTTCACTACTTCAAATACAGAACCACCTGCTAGCAAAAGAGCTTGTCCAAAATATAACCTCATTTGACGTCCTAAAAAGGCAGGAATCATATAAACATCAAATAGTCCACAAAAATAGTTGGTAATATATCTATATTACTACCACAAACAAATACACATGTCCTACATAAAGATTATGTTCACAGTTAATCACTTCTAGACTTGCTTGATCGAGCTTGCCCTTAGATTAATCCTTCACAGACTTGTAGGGCCCAGAACCGCTCTAGTCAAGCTTGTATTCAAAAAGACTCACTTGATCGAGCTCGTCCACATATTAAGTCATAACTGACGTATGGGACATAAAAAGAAGTTCAAATTCAAGAAACTTACCTCGATGTCAGATTCAGGTTCAGGATCTTCGGTGACCAAGATGCACCGCTCTGGTGCTTCTCCACAATCAAGCTCATCGTGTGAATCTCCCCATAAGGTAACAAAGGCTTTCTTCAGTGGTGTTTCTGATCCACTTGGTTCCTCCTTAGCGACCACCTTAGCACTTCTGTAGTCCTTGGCCATATGTCATTTACATTAACAATTAAAGCATGTGACATCCTTGAGGTCGCGTGGCTTGTGATCTCTGCGTTGAAAGCCACCTTGCTTCTTAAAGAACTTCCTGACAAGTTTAGTCATCATTGCGACTTTCAATCTTCTTCATGGTCATCTTCATCTTCGTTGTCCATCTTTTGAAGACATTGGGTGATATTGAGAGCCATTCCTTTGGATTCCTTTGATGCTAGCGACTCTTTTTGATCATTGCTTTCCTGTATTCTAAGTTTTCCAGCAAGTACAGATACATGAAGCTCTTTTGTTTCTTTAGTCACTAGCATAATACTTTTAGTCGTATCAAATTTAGCATTAATACCATGAATGAAAGATAAAGAGAGTTCTCATGGTTCTACCTTAAGTCCTGATGAGGACATTTTTTCACATAGTACCTAGAATCTCGAGTGATAATCTGATATAGACTCGCTTTCATCCATCTTGAAGGACTGGAAATCTCTTTGGAGCCCGAACTTACGATTATTCTTTATGTGTTCATTGCCTCTGTGCATATCTATAATAGCTTCCCACATGAGCTTTGCGGTTGACAGAGACGTGATTTTATCAATGTCTTTTTGAGAGAGAGCATTCAATATGAGTTGTTTGGCCTTATCATTCTTTTCAAGTGTTGCATACTCGGTTGGCCCCCATTTGTATGTGTCTGTTTCATCCTTGATATTGTCCTCACCTTTTTCAATAATCCTCCAACATTGATAGTCAGTTTGTTGAATGTAATTCTTCGTCATAGTCAACCACCATCTAGTTCACCCTCAGCTAAGATATGTGGCTTAGCTAAAGAGATCCCGAGGTTGAAAACATTTTCATCGTTGCCCATGATCGCATCGAGTATCTCTTAATGAAAGAGTAGCTTGATTGAATCGCTTAAGTTTTTAAAGGTATGGAAGTTGAAAACACTGTTAAGCTAGGCTAATCTCCAAGTTAAACACAACAAGCTAGTAAGCTAGTGTGTTAGAGTTGCGAAAGGGGAGATTAGCTACAATATTTGAACTCAGAAATGCTAGTAAATAAGTTCGGCTCAATGCAATGATTTTTCCCAAGGTGAGAACCTTAAGCTTCTATTAAGCTTGGGATAAAACCCACCACTAAGACTGTATTAATAAAGAGATATTACATAACAAGTAACGCTCTCTCTCTACAATCTGGCGTTCAACGCAATACAAGAAATATCTCAAGCCTAAGGTGATTTAGGACACTCACTTACTTCATGGCGGACTCAACAGAGAGTAGCTTTCCTCCAGCTCTTAACTCTATCTGATTCTCTCTTGCTATCTCCTCTCAGCAAGTGAATTTACTAAGCTTTCTAGCTTTCTCAACTTTCTCTGTAAAGCTCTCTAGCTTTCTCAGCTTTCTCTCTAAAGCTCTCTAGCTCTCTTAGCTCATAAACTCTCATAAGATCATGTACCTAACATGACCTACTGCTCATGTACATAACATGTATATCATATGGCAATGAAGAAGTCCACCTCAGCGATCCATGTGATCAATCCTCCTCTGGAAAGCATCAATGGCTTCACGCATTTTGTGCTTCTTCTCTTGAGTAAGGACTTTGTCCACGTTGGCAATCCGCTCCACACCCTTAGTGTGTCCTTGATTTGTCCAGGCGATCCCTGTTCATCACTATCTATAGGTAGAAATCCTCCTCTTTACCCTATCCTTAGCTTATCGGCATTCCCTTCACTTGACCCAAATCCTCCATGTACTGGTGCATGATTCCTCTGTAGAGTCTGGCTTTCGCACTTGATTGCTTGTATATTTTATCTGAGTTTGAAGCGTGATCCACTAGATTTATAGCGACTCTCTTTGCTGAAAGTTAGTCCTTCCGTCTTCTAAACTCTTCTCTTCACTTCTTTATTCGTCACTTCATTTTGCCTTGGCGAGATTTGCTTTCCCCGCTAGGCTCCAAGCTAATCTCCTCACTGACTAAGCTATTCCGCTCGTGTCAAAGCTACTCTCCTAACTGCTCGAGCTATTCTTGGAAAGCTTATCACACACAATGTACATCAAATACTTATGTTTATCATCATTAAAACAAGCGGAATGATTGAGCTAGCTAGTTACACACTCTAGCTCAAACCAACATACCTTGTTTTTGTTCTTGTTATATGGAAGCTTCACCAAAGTCTGGCTATCAAGACTTTAGCAGTACTTAGATATTGATTTCTTATTGTTTTGTAATTGCATCTTAGAAAAGAAAATAATGCTAAAAATCACCCGTATGTTCTTTGCATGAAGAAAGTGACACCTCGCTTGCTGCCATTGTGTGGAAGGGTGTTGCTATGACTGATTAGCAATTATTGTTTTACAATCATTGTATGTCCTAGTAATAAATGATTCTTCCCAGAAGTTTGCAATTGTACATCTTATTCAGTCAGAGAGTTTATACGATCACCGATAATATTTGCTTGTTTGATATCATTTTGTCTAACTGTTTATGGAAAGAAATAAGTAAAAACGTCATCGCTGTTAAAACTATATACCTTTTGTTTGTATTGTTAATGAACTCTATGTCCGCAATCATGGACATACAACAACACTTGTGACTGAACGCCTTGCAAAATGAGTCATATGGTTTATACAACAATCATGGTCTGGATTATTAGTCTCCGGTAGAATCCAGCTAACATAGTAAGAATAAGTGTCAATGCAGAGCTAGATTAGGAGGACTTAGAATGTCATATAAATATAATTGCTACAGAATGTTTACACTTGTTGGCTATTTACACTTATCTGACTATTTGCACTTGCTACAAAATGTTTTAGGAGACAAGCCAATGTTGCCACTTGTCGCAGAATGTTTGCACTTGCTTTTAGTCATTATCTGGCTATTTTGGTTGCTTTGCTTTAGTTGCTTTCTTGATTCTGCTTTTGGTGCTTTTGATTTTTTTGTGCAATCCAAAAAGTATGACATATCCTTACACTAAATTTATTGTTAAGATTTTAATGTGATGATGAGCATTCTCTTAACTAGTCAAAGCTTATCTCCTTATCTCCTCTTGTTGCGTATATGATTCACTCAGTATCTAATATAGTTGCTTGTCTTACATGCAAGTTAGGATTTAGGATGACTTTTTTGCATAGATGACATCGGAATTTCGGTCAATAGGTCATGAACAATTTAAGTTTGAACACTACTTTGTTATGTATTTTGTTCAAGAGATTGAAGATTGAACTTGACATGTACTGTGTGTTATGGATATAAACATTTAAGTTATGGACATATATATGTGTTGCTGATTTTCTAGCCAATTGTAACATTACATGAATAAATGTGACATTATAGAATAGACTATATGCAAAATTTACTAGCCAAATGTAACATTACATAAACAAATGTAACATTACAGAAATCAATGTAACATTACAAGAACATTAATAGACTATATGCTCATATAACATTTTGTTAACAAATGTAACACAACATACTGGCTAGGTTATAAATGTTACGTTACATTCAAAACGAGTTACATCAGATAAAAGTAACATTTTGTTCTCAAATATAACATTATACAAAACGTGTAACACTTCTAGTAACTAAATTTAATATTATACGAAATGTGTAACACTTCTAAGCACCAAATGTAACACTTCTTATCTTTTAGTTACATAATGTTACAATAACTTTTTAAAAGTATTACATTAGACCTAATGCAACGCGACATAATGTAGCGACACAAAAGTATTACATTAGGTCAATTGTAACGTGATTTTGACCTCTTGTAACACTTTAGTCGATGTTACAATAGGTCTTTTATTTTGTAGTGGATATGATGTAGGATTGTCTCCCACAAGCTCGGATCTAGAGTGTTCAACCAACACACACTAAGAACAAGTGTTCTAAGTGTTGTTCAAACTTGAAAATAAGCAAGAACAAGAAGAAAGAAAAAGTTTTAAGGGAAGAAATGGATATGTTCTTGAAGAGAACTTCTCTTGATATGTAAGGCACCTTGGACTTAACCTCAACACAATACAAGAAGAGAAAGATCAAAACAAGCTATAACTTAACACAACATGGAGATATACTACCATGAGCACCAAGAGTTTCCCATTCAACAAGTTTACACAATCAATTACATAAACAAGATGAAATTGGCAAGGTAAGCAGTTTGATAGATCTGCTCAAAATAATCAAAGATGGCCCATGAGAAACTAGGAGGAGTTTTGACTCTACTACAACATCAATTCAATCAAAGGCCATTAGTGAAGGTTAACTTTAGGCTTTTATACCTAGGTTGAATCCGGCCATTTGACACCTAAAAATAATTGAAATAAAGACCAAATTACCATAAGATAAGTTCCACAAAATAGTTAGGGAAGAGGGTGAAAACGTTACACCTAGACAACTTAACCGGCTAAGTGTCTAGTTGTGATAGTTGCACAAAACGCCAAATGCAGCCATGTTGGAGTCCTCCAATGGCTTGGCTGTCTTCATTGGATTTGTTGGGGATGAGGACTTCTTTCACATGCCAGAAGTGTAGAAGCAATGGGTTCCAAATCATGCCCTAAGTCTTGAGTCAAAGTTGCATGTATAATGAGGTCTTAGATCTTCTTTGACATGGCTCTTGTGATGGCTCCTTGGGTAGTTGGCTTGAGGGATGCTCCTGCATCAGGATATTACTTTAATTATAATTTATGTGAGACGTAAAATAAAATTTGAAGTCATGACATAGCTAGTTTAGAACGGAGCTTAAGCATTACTATATTAAACCGACAACGAAAGGGATCGACATACAAACTACGATATGACCTCCAATGAGTTGTGTGACTGTCATCGCCAGTGATGAAGATAGATTTAGGGTAGATGCCGAGGGAGGAGATGAAAGAAAGAAATATAGAGTGTGGGTGAGTTTCAGTTGTTTGATTCTGCAAATTATATTCTTATATGAGAATTGTAAGAGGCAAACTAAAAGAAGGTATACCAAGGATTTGAACTATATCATTAAATTAGGTTTATAAGGTATTAATGAGTAAAGTGGTGAAAAATCTAAAATTATAGTATATTAGGATACGAGAGAGTTGATGATTAGTATGTCATTTTTCGGTAAAAAAAATTACGGAGTACAAAGGTAGAAACTGATTGAGCAATTATAAGGATCGGATCAGAACATCCCTTAAATTATGCTCTATATGGTGCCCAAAGTTAAATAATGTTATAAATGCATGAAATTTCACAGTGTCCAACTTCTATTAACTTACTATCTTCAAGTTTTTAATTTCCAATGTAAATTTTCAACACTAGTCTTCTGAACCCACTTCAACTAAATTGAACCAAAGAGTAGGACATTCGATCCACAATTGACCTATTTCTAGATAATTAATCCAGATCAACAATGTTCAAATAAAAAAGTAGGTTTTTTAATTATGTACGGTATATTCATGGATACAAAATAAGTTAACTAAAAGTAGATATGAATAATTAAAAAATAATTATATTTTTATTGTAATTGGTTTATTAATCTGCCCATAGGATTAGTAAAAATGTTTTTTCTTCCATTTTGGTTAGCTTATTTGTGTACCCATGAACACATAATAGAGAAACCGATAAAAATATAAAAACAATTTATTTTAATCAATTCGACCATGTTAAATAAAACCAAGGATAAAAATAAAAGACGACGCTAAATAAAAGAAACACACAATAATTTAAACAAGCAACTCCATCACACACTTATTGAAGCCTAGCCGAGATTTAGCTCCCAAGAGGACAACCAAATGGCTGACTATCCTCACTTTCTGGATAATTCTTGTAGTTCATCGTCTCCATTTTCTCCTCATTTCTTTCATTGCAATTGAAGTTGTACCCCTCCTCGTTAGTCAAGCACGAAAATAGACTTGAACCAAAGTAGCCAACCTCTTCAAGTTGTTAATCCATGTGAAGGTATGAGGAGAGAGGTTTGGACTCTGTAGCCTTGTTATTTGGATCGACGTCCATAACGACTTCTTCTTCAATTATTGCTTGAGCCATATAGTATGATCAATAGGATCGTTCACGATCACTAAGTTGACTTGATCATCGTACGTTAGTTGTTGAGGAGCACTATGGTGATTCATATTGACATCCTTGAACATATTTTGCATGGAGAAGATCTCATCATCGCAACCACGATCAAGCATGAAGATGAGTTGGTATCTGGGTGGTCTTCACTATGGTCGACATTCATGAGTTTCTTGATGTAGTCTTGCAACACACAACTCTTTGCCTTTCTCATTCTCACGTCAACTAATTTCTTGCTCTTTCACTTGGAATTATGCCTTCTCTTCGTTGCTTTCCAATGATTCTTGATTGAGTTATCGGACCTTCCAGGGATCTTCTTCGCTATCTCAACCCACTTGTTCCCGAAGGAAAATATGCATGTACTTCCTTTTCTATTTCTGCAACCTTTTCAATATTTTGCAACCTTTTCAAATATTTTGATCCAACAAAGAAAAATTCATGGGACAAGAAAAGTTAAGATTTAGTAATTTACTTTGTATCATACTATATGTCTTATAAGCATTTTCATCCACTTTTCCCCAAATATGCATGTACTTCCTTTTTACATAGATATCTTAATGTGGATCGTGTGATTTGAATACCTTAATCTAACTAAAGATTGTATCTTTTGAGTGGAATAAGGTTAAGAAATTTAAGAATAATGATTATCAAAACGATTTTGTTTATTGATTCTACTAGAGTTTACAACTACAAGGTGAACAATAGTTCTTTGTTTGTCCCTAAACTTTCCTAGATACTGCCTAAACTCTAAATCAACAAAGATAACTTCTTGGGACGAACCACCTTTTCTAAATCGATAATCTAAACTATTTATGCTAAAGTCATAATCGTCGGGAACTAATCTAAAAAGAGCTAGTTTAAAACAATAAATAAAACATTAAATTGTAACTGAATATCAAAGATAACAAAGTAGCTCTAACAACCTAGATTACGAATCTAGGAGATCTATAAATCTATCTTTCATTTTATAGCAGCTTAAAGATATCTTTCCTCTTATACGCGCTCGGTTCCCATCCTTTCACTCGAGTCCCTTAAGCGCATCACTCCCTTGTGTTATTTGGAACATCCATTACTTGGTTCCCTACATCCATCACTCGGTTCCCTTCATTTTCGTGAAGCGCTTGCAACACTTTATTTCTCTACTCGCTTGACTCCCTTAAGGTGTTTCAGCTTCCTACCTTAAACTCGTTAATTTCTTTGCTCAAATGACTTATTTTCCTCAAAGGCCTATTGTTATCCAGCAATTACTCACTCAAGGTAGACATAGTATATAAAGATGTTTGTTATCATTAAAATTGAGAGATTATAAGTTATAGATACTAGTAACTAGTTCGTATAACCAACAATTTCCCCCTTTTTAATGATGACAAACATAGAATCTTGGCTTAGATATAAAAATCTAGCCAAAGGGATTGAGTAGGAAATAGTTTTGATTACCCCTTAATTTGTGAACAACTAGCATATATCGCCCTTTGAACTTACCGCAAGGGCTAGTTCCCCCCTTAATCAAATATCTCCTATGCATGTACTATTCCACCTTTTGACATCATCTAAAAGGCCAAGCTTAATATTAAATAAAGGAAACTAAGTATAGTAAGTGCATGCTCTCTAGAGGAATGATTAAGTGATGCATAAGAAAACAAACAAGGAAGTCATTTCTCACTACAAACTAGAGCAAGCACGCATCTAATCAAAAGCATACTTAATATATTAATAAGCAGACAAGCACAAGTAATAAGAGCAAAAAGTACATAAAGAGTTTTCAACAGATTTTGGATTTCTAGGGAGCCCTAAGATGCTGAGAAAGAGAATTGATTCAAGGACACTATTCATCATCAAAGTCGATTAGATAATCTTCTTTCAATGGGCCTACCATGAGGGCCTCTATATGGTGAAGATGCCAATCGACCATCCTTTGGATGCCGATCATGTGCTTGTTCAGTTGAAGCACGGCCTCTAATGTGCAGAGTTGGATCTCAGATGGGCATAGGTTTTGCGGGAGAAGGGACTTGGTTGGGCTCTGGTGCTGCTCAGCCGTTGAGGCGGCTTGTTTGAGCTTCTGGGAGGGACTTCCAGACTAGCATTTTATTTATTTTTCTTTTAACAGACGCCTTAGCTTGTTCACAATGATGATGCAATCATGGGGTATTTCTTTTGCTGGCTTGTAGATGCCGAGCTCTATCATAATTTTCTTTACGACCGTTTTATTGCTTTTTCTATAAATATGTCAATCCCCATGTTCAGTTCCCATCAAATCTGCGCTTGTTACTTACTCAGAAAACTCGGTCCCCAACATATTAGGCGTTGTGTATCAGTTCCTATTCTCAGCGGGATATATTTACTAGCTTAAGCATTTAAATAAATTCAAACACACAAACGGACTTCATAGATCTTTAAATAAACATGTGCTAAGAATAATTAGGAAGGCTCTTTGACATCTAAGTGAATATTCCCAAGTGTGGACTAGTGGTCATAGGGAACGAAACGTAAAGATCAAGACTAAGGGACTAGCTTATAAACACAAATTATATCTGGGGGACTTGATGATATGGTTAAGAAGCGATCATTGTATTTATTTATCAAGGCTTGAAAAAGAGAGCTTGCAAAGGTATCAAATTTTAGCAAGCAATAGTACAATCCTGTAAGGGCCTAACAAGCGTTTAGCAATAAGCATCACACAGAACATGCAAGAGACAAATACCCCTAAGATTATAGGCTAGGTTAGCGCACATAATAGACTTAAATTCCCAAGTTGAAAAGAAGCATGAAGTTTAAGGAGTCAAGAAGGAAGGAGCTTACAATGAAAGGGAGATTCTTAATAAGGGGGGTCAATCCCAAGTGTAGCCTTAGTTTGATAAATGGTTCCTTGTTCAGGGCCTTGGTGAAAATGTCAGCTACTTGATCCTTGGTTCTACAATCGGGAAGCTCCATGTTGTTCTTCTCCACATGGTCTCGAAGGATGTGATGACGAACATCAATGTGTTTAGTTCGAGAGTGGTGCACATGGTTCTTTGAGATGTTGATAGCACGTGTGTTGTCACATCTTATTTCGAGAGAGCCTATAGTAATACCAAAGTCGTTTAGTTATTGCTTGATCCATAGGAGTTGATCACAACATGAAGCAACCGATATGTATTCCGCCTCGGTGGTGGACACAGCTACTGAGTGTTGCTTTAGTGATCCCCGAGAAACAAGCCAAGGGCCTAAGAATTGATCTATACCTGAGGTGCTCTTTCGATCAACTAAGTAACCTACATAGTCAACATCTGTATATCCCACAAGGGTAAAATCGCAGTTCTTACGATATCGTAAACATAAATTGTCAGTCCCTTTTAAGTAGCGAAAGATTCGCTTGATGATAGTGACATTCGACTCCCTTGGATCGGATTTAAATCTTGCACATGTGCTCACTGCAAACACAATATCAGGCTTGGAGGCGGTTAAGTACATCAATGATCCAACCATACCTTGATAGAGCGTCTCGTTAGTCTTGGGGCCATTGAGGTCAGCATCAAGCTTAGTCCATGCGGACACCTGGGTGTGAAGGGGCTTATTATTCTCCATTTCAAACTTCTTTATTATCTCCCTTAAGTACTTTTGTTGATGGATTTGTATGCCTTTAACCTTTTGTACCACTTAAAGGCCGAGAAAGAAGTTCAGTTCCCTGATCATGCTCATGTTGAACTTGCTACTCATCACATTCTTGAATTTATCTACAAGTGACAGGTGAGTGGAGAAAAAAATAATATCATCTACGTATACCTGAACCACAAGAATGTCGCCCTTGTGTTCTTGAATGTAGAGCGTCTTGTCAATCATCCCCCTTTTTTAGTTATTTTCAAGGAGGTACGCAGAAAGACAATCATATCATGCCCTTGGTGCTTGCTTCAAGCCATATAGTGCCTTGTCTAGGCCTCGTTGAGAACTCCATTAAGAAAGGCCGTCCTCACATCCATTTGGAATATCTTGCAACCCTTGTGAGAGGCGAAGGCTATCAAAAGACGAATGTCCTCTAGACGAGCGGCTGAAGCATAGGTCTCATTATAGTCAATTCCCTATTTTATGGTTGTATCCTTGAGCCACAAGGCGAGCTCTGTTTCTTACCACAACACCTGAGTCATCGAGCTTGTTTATAAAGATCCAGCGAGTTCCAATGATAGTACGATTGGAGGGCTTAGGAACTAGATACCAGACTTTATTTAGTTTGAACTCATGAAGCTCTTCTTGCATAGCGGCCACCCAATCTGGATCAAGGATGGCTTCTTTGATGTTCTTAAGCTCGGTGAGGGAGACAAAGGCGTTGAAGGCGAATAGATTAGTCTCTGAAGTGGGTTCTTCAAGTTCTTCGGTGATTGCCTATGGACGAGCCTCTAAAGCAACTCTTGAGCTAGTATGCACTCCTGAGTGTAAGGGAGTGATCATGTTCCCTAGAGGATGAGCGCCTTGTTTCTGGAAGACTCTAGTAGGAGGGGTTGTGATGGGAACTATGTAGGAGTGAGAGGGCACATCGCTGTCACTGTCTGAGTTGCATGCTATGAGAGCTGAGGCTGTAAATGGAGGGGAGTGGATTTAAGGCTCTAGAAGAAGGTGCTTGAGAGCTTTTTGAAGAAGCTTCTGAGAGCACGACTTCGAGGAATGGATCTGCAGTGTTAGACGTCGGTGAATGGAAAATGCCTTGATTGAACACCACGTGTATTCTCTCCTCATAGGTTCTAGTTCTTTGATTAAACACCTTATATGCCTTACTCGCTGGAACATAGCCAAGGAAGATGGATTCATCACTTCTTGCATAAAATTTTCCCAAATTATCCTTTCCGTTGTTGAGCACAAAGCACTTGTGTCCAAAGTCCTTGAAATGGGAGATGCTGGGAGGGTATCCTTTGATCAGCTTGTATGGGGTTTTAGCGAGCGTATGGTGTTGAAGAGCCCTATTGATGATGTAGCAAGCTGTTTTCACCGCTTTAGCCCAAAATGATGAAGAAACTCCATTTCCAAGTAGCATTGTTCTCACCATCTCCACTAAGATTCTGTTCTTCCTTTCAACGACTCCGTTTTTAGAATCCTAGGGGCTGAGAAATTATGGCTTATACCTCTTTCAATGTTGTAGCTAAGCATCTAGCTGTTCTCAAATTTAGTACCATGGTCTGAACGAATGGAGCACACTTGTAGTGATAGGGAGTTCTCAAGCAAAGTAACGAGCTCAGTGAAGCGAGTGAAGACTTGATCTTTAGAACGCAAAAAGAGTGTCCTTGTGAATCTAGAGAAGTCATCAACAATCACATGTAACATGCTCTAACAGGGCTTTGAATAGGCATAGGTCCACAGAGGTCCATGTGAAGAAGCTCAAGGGGCTTCTTGGTTGTGATATCTGACTTTGGCTTGAATGAGCTTCTGACTTGTTTTCCCTTGACACAATTAGCACAATGTGTCATATTCTCTATCTTGATAGGAGGTAAACCAGGGACCAACTCTTTCGCACGAATCTTGTGTAGGAGATGTAGATTGACATGCCCAAGTCTTTGATGCCACAATGCGGTTTGATCTTCTATAGTAGCCAAGCAAAGGTCACTCTTAGAGATGTAACTAGGGTCTAATATGTAAGTGCCATTGACTCGCTTTCCCTTTAAGATAATTTCATTTGCAGCGTTCCTCAGAAAGCACTTGGAGGTAGTAAAAGTGACTTTATTTGGTCCCTCATTGCAAAGCTGAGCAACACTCAATAGATTATGGAGAATGCTTTCCACAAAGCTCACCATTTGAATCTCTATTTTATCATTCAGAAGCACCTTTCCATGTCTTGTAATCTCTCTAGCTCTTTTGTCACCAAATGATATGCTTCCACCATCATAGTTCCTGAAACCTTCGCAATCTTTTCTTGTCTCCGGTCATGTGACATGAGCAGCCACTATTTATGTACCATTTGTTCTCGCTGCTCAATTTTACCTACAATGAAGCAATCAAACTTTTCGAACCCATTGAAGATCAGCTTTTCTGGGTGGATTAGCTTTCTTGTTCACATTAGAAGAATGATTATTGACTCATTTTTAGCCTTTGGTTGAAGGAACATGTTCAAAATAAGAAGCGTCATTCAAATCAAGCACTTCATGTGTATTGTGAGCGGGTGAATTGTATGGCTTGTTACTTAGAGCATGCTTCTTCTTGTAGCTATGTACAGTATGACCATTATTACCACAAAACCTACACCATTCATTGTATTTGACATAACCGTACTTGCCCTTTCTAGGTCTGAAGAGCATTTTATCCTTAAGCTTAGGATCTAATTTGTTTACTGAGTTCCCTTGGGCTTGGCTCACATACATCTTATGAGCCTTTCCCCCTTGGAACCAGCAACTAGTGTCCCTTGGTGATTGTTCAAGTGCCTTTACCTTTTTCTCTAGAAATTCATTTTTGCTTCTACAAGTTTGAAGGGATTTATCTAAGGTCTCAACTTTTTCCGTTAATTCTCTAGTAAGCTTCTCATTGGCGCTAGAGCCCTTAGAGGAATCCCTATCCTAGTCATATCCTAGTCCAGTTCTAGATCTAACAAATACAATTTAATTAACCATGTTCTTATTAATAGATTCAGTTAGATCGGTGAGTTTATTAAGGATGATTCATAAGTCTCTTTCTACCTTTGAGTGAAAGTCCTTAGATAGTTCCCCTTGAGGCTGCTTACAACTGCATCCCTCGCAGGTTTTAGTCATTAGGCTCAGTTCACTAGACTTTACTAAGGTCTTTTCCTTGTTAGCTAACCTAGTAGACAAATCCAAACACTCACTACGTAGATCCTTGACTTTCTCTTCATATTCATTGATTTATGACTCTGGAGTTTCAGTATCTTGTAACAAGCCCTTAATAATGTTGATAAGCTCTTTCTTTTCTAGCAAATTGAGACGAATAGGAAAAGGGTCAGAAGATTTTACCTCAGGAGCAAGAGCCTCTTTATCAGCCATAAGAGATTGGCCTTCATAGAGGCCAACTTCATCATCTTCTTCTCCCAATGCCAAGAAAAGTGCTTTCTTTTTAGATAATTTGACCTTAGGGTTGGTGAATGTCTTAGAAAGATGCCCCTTTTCCTGGCAATTATAGCAAGTGTACTCCTTGAGATCTCGCTTTGCTGTGGATGATGATTCTCCTTGACCAGCCTTTTTCTAGAACCATTTATTGACCATCTTTGTCACGAGGGAGACTTCCTTGTCATCGTCCTCTTCCTCTTTACCATCATCGATGTCCATCTTCTCTAGAACATTTGTAAACTTCAAAGCAGTTCCAACGACTTCTTTAGTATCTAAGCCCTTCCTCATATTTGCGTTCTCTTGGTCGAATGACTTGCCAAATATGTTGACCAATGAGAGCTTCTTGCAATTCGGAGACATTAGACCAATTCTTCGGGTGAGCTCGAACTTATCGGTCATTGCATAGATGTTAGTTGTATGAACTAGCCCCTTAGTTCGTACAAATTATAATGAGTTAGTTTTAATGATAAGAAACTACTTTATGAACTAATATGTGTATTGAGTGAGATATCGCAGGAAATCGATAGGCCTTTGAGTTACTTAGGAAGCTAAAGCGTGGAAAACAACGAGCTGAAGAGAAGAGACAAGAGTGAGTTCAGCAAGAAGACTAGCGCTCAAGGCGCTTAACTAGGAGCAAGGGAACCGAAGGGGACCGAACTTTAAGAGTGAAGGATCGAGCTACACAGAGTGACGTGCTACACAAGGAGGACGCGCTCAAGGGGACAGAAGATGCTCAAGGGGACCAAGCGCGTATTTATGGAAAGAGATCTTCCTTGAAGGTAAAGAAGGAAATAGATCTAAAGAAGGAAAGAGTTGATTCACCAAGAGATTTACCAGATTCAAGATCTTAACAGTTGAAGCTAGTTTGTCATTATATTCGGCTATTTTAGATATAATACTTCATTTATTATTATTCACTTGCTTTTAGGTAATTATTTCCCGGTGATTATGTCATAGTATAAGTAGTTTAGTTTATCATCCTTATACTGTGGTTGTCGAACTAGAGAGAGAGAGTTCATCTTGATTTAGATCTTAGGCAATAGCTAGGAGAGTTAAGAGAAACTAAGAACTGTGTGTTCGCCTAGTTGGTGTAAGTTTCAAGAGAAATCAAATCAACTAATGTTTTGGAATTGAAGTGTTTACTTGTTCTTAGTCTATATTCCGCACAAAAGATTTGATCTTTAGTTAGACTAAGTACTTCACGATCCACAATTCGTATCAGAGCAGGATCCAATTCCACTATGGCAATGAAGAACTCAGAGTTCAACCTCGGCATGTCACTCAAAAAACCTCACCAGCTTCGAGAAGGAGAACTTGATTGGTGGATGGGAGTTCACACGACTTTCATCCAAACCCAAGACTACCAATGCTGGAAGATCACTGAACTTGGTGACGAAGTGCTTCCAGAACTGAAGGATAGAAAGGATTGGTAACTAGAGCACTATGCCAAGATGGAGAAAAATTCCAAAGCTCGACAACTGATTCTGTGTGGACTCTCTCGCATGGATATTGACAAAGTCATTGGCATTCCAACTGCCAAAGACATGTGGGAAGCTATCATCACCATACACAGAGGAAGAGAAGATCAGAAGGACACCAGAAAGTTCACGCTTCAAAGGGTGTTTCAATCCTTCAAACAACTCCCTGGGGAAAGCGTGTCAGCCTGCCAATCGCGCTTCACCATTCTGGTCAACAAGCTAACGGCCTCTGGTGTAACCATTCCAGCCCCTGAGCAGACACTGGCTGTCATCTACACTATGAGCGATAAATTCGAGCTCACTCGAAGAATCGCACTCATGTCATCAGATTGGAAGAAGCTTTCAGTCGTAGACATATTTGGCAAGTTCTTCGACCAAGAGAACGTTGATTCGCTAAAGGGACTCAAGATAAGAGAAGCCACTGGAACAACGCTGAAGCTCACGAAGGTGCTTGAAAAAATGGACATCAATGACGGTGAAGAAGACGAGGACGATGATACAGAAATCCACTTATGACTAAGATGGTTAAGAAATGGTTCAAGAAGAGAGCTGGACCAGGTGAAGCATCATCTTCATCCAAGCGCGATCTCAAGGAGTATACAGCTATAACTGCCAAGACAAGCGGCATCTGGCCAAGACGTGCACTAACCCAAAGGTAGAGGCCACTGAGAAGATGGCGCTTTTCTCAGCTTGGGGAGAAGAAGATGATGAAGCTGACCTTCACGAAGGATTTCGAGGCAAATGTCTCATGGCCAAGGCAGAGGCTCTCACCTCTGAGGTAAAACTCCTGACTCCTTTCCTAATCGCTTGAATATGCTTGAAAAGAAAGACCTTATTAATATGATTAAGGGGCTACTAGAGGACAGTGAAGCCTTAGAATCTCAAGTCACTGAATATGAAGAGGAAGTTACTGAACTACGTAGTGAATGTCTTGACCTATCCACTAGGCTAGCTGAGAAAGAGAAGGCCTTAGTAAAATCTAGGGAACTGAGTCTGATGACAAAATCCTGCGAGGGCTGCAAGGGTAAGCAACCTCAAGGGGGATCGTTAAAGGACCTAGAACTCAAGGTAGAAAGCGACTTAGGGCTAATTCTCACTAAGATCCCCGAATTAACTAAATCTGTTAATGAGAAAACCGTGAATCAAACTGTCTTTGTAAAAGCTAGACCTGGATTAGTATATGACGTAGACTCCTCCAAGTGCTCAAGTGCTAGTGAAAACCTCACCAGAGTGTTAAGTGAAAAAGCTGAAACCTTAGACAAGGCCCTTCAAATATGTAGAAACAAGAATGAATTCCTAGAGAAAAAGGTTAAGGCACTTGAACAACCAGTAGGGAATGACAATCACTGGTTTCATGGGGAAAGGGCTAATAAGATGTATGTGAGCCAAGCCAAAGGGAATGCCACAAACACAATAGATCCTAAGATTAAGGATAGGAAGCCCTTTAGACCTGGAAAAGGCAAATATGGTTATGTGAAGTACAACGAATGGTGCATGTTTTGTGGTAACAATGGTCACACTATACACTCTTGCAAGAAGAAGCAAGCGCTAAGTAAAAAGGCATACAAGTCACCCACTCGCGCTACATGCGAAGTGAGTAGCTTGAATGAAGCTTCTTATCTAGCGACTGCCTCTTCATCTAAAGGCCAAAGGCTCAATCGTATTACTTCTCCTTATACTAACCAGAAAACTAATCCACCCAAGAAAGCTGAGCTTCAATGGGTTCCAAAAGTTTGATTGCTTATTTACAGGAAAACTTGAGCAGCGAGAGCAAATGGTACATAGACAGTGGCTGCTCATGTCACATGACTGGAGACAAGGAAAGATTACAAAGTTTTCAAGTATATGACGATGGAAGCATATCGTTTGGCGACAAGAGAGCTAGAGAAATCACTGGACACGGGAAGGTACATCTAAATGACAAGATAGAGATCTAGATGGTGAATTTTGTGGAAAGCCTTCGCTACAACCTCTTAAGCGTAGCTCAACTCTGTGACGAGGGACCAAACAAAGTGACCTTCACTACCTCTAAGTGTCTTGTGAGAAATGCCATTGGGGAGATCACCCTAAGGGGGAAGCGAGTCAACATCACTTACATCTTTGACTCCAGCTTCATCCCAAAAGGTCACATCTGTCTCGCTACTATTGAAGATCAAATGGAATTATGGCATCAACGACTAGGGCACGTAAATTTTTATCTTCTACGTAAGCTGCGTGCAAAGGAGCTAGTTCGTGGTCTACCTCTCATCAAGATAGACAACTTGACACACTGTGTTAATTGTGTTAAGGGGAAACAAGTCCGAACCTCATTCAAAGACAAGAAGAACGTCACAACAAAGAAGCCCCTTGAGCTTCTTCAGATGGACCTCTGTGGCCCAATGCGCATTTAAACTCCTGGTGGAGCACGCTATATATTTGTGATCGTTGATGACTACTCTAGGTTCGCGTGGACCTTATTTCTGCGCTCAAAGGATCAAGCCTCCTCGATCTTCATAGAGCTGGTCGCCCTACTCAAGAATTCTCTATCTCTAAAGGTGCGCTCTATAAGATCTGATCATGGAACTGAATTTGAGAATGGAGAAATGCTGAGCTACTGCGTTGAAAGAGGAATTGCTCACAACTTCTCAGCTCCTAGGACACCATAATAGAACGAAGTGGTTGAAAGAAAGAATCGAACGCTAGTAGAGATGGCGCGCACCATGCTTATTCAAAGTGGTGTCACTCCCTCTCTATGGGATGAAGTGGTGAACAGTGCATGCTACATCACCAACAGAGCTCTTCTATGCCCTTCTCTAGGCCAGACTCTCTACGAGCTGATCAAGGGATATCATCCAAGCATATCTCATTTTAGGGTATTTGGATGCAAGTGCTACGTACTGAACAATGGGAAAGATAATGTAGGCAAGTTTGATGCACAAAGTGATGAAGCCATCTTTTTTGGCTATGTTCCAGCAAGCAAAGCGTACAAGGTCTTCAACCAAAGAACAAGAACCTTTGAGGAGAGCATACACATAGTGTTTGATGAAAGCGCCTTTCTCACTTCCTTGACAAACACTTCCGATCCATTCCCAGAAGTTGCCTCCTTTGAATCCCCTTCAGATATCGATCAAGCACCTCCTCATAAAGCCTTAAACCCACTAGCCCCTCCGTATATAGCCTCAGTTCCCTCATTCCCTGACTCAGATAGTGATAACAAAGGGCCTTCTACCTCATACATTGATTAGAACACAGAGCCTCCCACTAGAGCTTTTCAACAACAAAGTGCTCATCCTCCAACAAACATGCTCACCCAGTCCATTCTGGGATTCACACTCGCTCTCGTGTAGCTCGACTAGCTCCTCCAGAGACAATCATTGAAGCACTTGATGAAACAACTGAGGAAACCATCCTTTGTGCCTTCAATGCATTCGTCTCTCTCACTGAGCCTAAGAATATCAAAGAAGCCATCCTCGATCCAGATTGGGTGGCTGCCATGCAAGAAGATCTTCATGAATTCAAGCAAAACAAAGTGTGGCGCCCTGTTCCTAAGCCCTCCAATCGCACCATCATAGGCACTCATTGGGTCTTTCACAACAAGCTCGATGATTCAGGAGTTGTGGTCAGAAACAAAGCACGTCTGGTAGCACAAGGGTACAACCAAAAAGAAGGGATCGATTATGACGAGACCTACGTCCCAGTTGCTAGATTAGAGGCCATTTGACTTCTTATTGCCTTCGCTTCGCACAAGGGCTTCAAGCTCTTTCAAATGAATGTGAAGACGACTTTTCTCAATGGTGTGCTCAATGAAGAAGTGTACGTGAAGCAGCCCCCACCCTTTGAAGACTCGAATCACCCAGAGCACTTTTATTTCCTGGACAAGGACCTCTATGGGATAAAGGAAGTACCAAGGGAATGGTATGAGTGACTCTCTGAGTACCTCCTCGCCAACAACTACAAGAGGGGAACAATCGACAAGACGCTCTTCATCCAGGAACATAAAGGCGACATCCTAGTGGTTCAGGTATATGATGATGATATTATTTTTTGTTCAACTAACATGTCGCTTGTAGAGAAATTCAAAGACGTGACGAGTAGCAAGTTCAACATGAGCATGATAGGGTTAGACTGCAAGTGGTGCAAAAGGCTGAAGGTATTCAAATTCATCAACAAAAGTATCTAAGGGAGATCATAAAGAAGTTTGGAATGGACAATTGCAAGCCCCTTCACACTCCAGTGTCCACATGCACTAAGTTAGACGCATACCTTAACGGCCCCAAGGAGAGTGAAACACTCTATAAAGGTATGGTAGGATCCTTAATGTACTTAACTGCCTCTAGGCCCGATATTGTTTTTGCAGTGAGCTTGTGTGCATGTTTCTAATCCAATCCAAGGGAGTCACACGTCGCCATCATCAAGCGTACCCTTCGTTATCTAAAAGGGACTGATAATCTTTGTTTATGGTACCCTAAGAACTGCGATTTTACCCTTGTTGGATACACAGATGCTGACTATGCGGGATATCTAGTTCATCGAAAGAGCACCTCAGGTATGGCACAATTTCTAGGCCCTTGTCTCGTTTCATGGGGCTCTCGCAAACAGAACTCAGTAGCTATGTCTACCACCGAGGCTGAATACATAACAACCGCTTCTTGTTGTGCTCAACTCCTATGGCTCAGGCAACAACTCACTGACTTCGGAATCTCGATGGGCTTGATTGAAATAAGGTGTGACAACACAAGTGCGATCAACATCTCAAAGAATCATGTGCACCACTCTCGAACCAAGCACATTAACGTGTGTCATCACTTCCTTAGAGATAATGTGGAGAAGAAGCACATCGAGCTCACCCATTGTAGA
Source organism: Phyllobates terribilis (assembly GCF_046119375.1). NCBI lineage: Eukaryota > Metazoa > Chordata > Amphibia > Anura > Dendrobatidae > Phyllobates > Phyllobates terribilis. The sequence goes on along the minus strand of NW_027370933.1, from coordinate 9,596 downwards.
ACTGAGGATCAAATAGCAGACATTTTCACCAAGGCCTTGAACAAGGAACCGTTCATCAAGCTAAGACTTCTCTTGGGCTTGATACCCTTTCATTAAGCATCTCCTTGCACGTAAGCCTTCTCCCTTGATCTTGTGTAAATTCAGTGCTCCTTTTAATCTTGGGAACCTAGGACTAACACGTGCGCGAACCTAGCCTATACTCTTAGGGGTATTCGTCCTTCGCATGCTTCGTGTGATGCTAAATGATAAATGCTTAGTTAGGCCCTCTCTAGGATTGCACTATTGCTTGCTAAAACTTGATCCATTTGCATGCTATTCATTTTCAAGCCCTTATATATATGCACGATTATCGCTTCTTAACCTCATAATCAAGCCCATCAGATATGATTTGTGCTTATAGGCCAGTCCCTTAGCCTTGATCTTAATGTTATGTTCCCTATGACCATATAAGCCACAACTGGAAGTATTCATTGAGATGACAAAAAGCCTACCCATATATGATTATCACTTCTTGTTTTTAAAAGAGCTTTTATGTCCCTTTGTGTTGTGAGTTTACTATGTGCTAAAGTGAGTTGATTTATCCTACTGAGAATGGGAACTGAGACACAGTACGTCCTAGTATGGGGACCGAGTAAGTAGAAGAGATCACAAGCACAATTTTTGAGCTACATGTCCTTGGGGACCGAGTAACACAGATTAGAGTCAAGCGCAGATAACTTCAGGAACTGAGTATGGGGACCGATTGAATCTTAGGGACCAAGGGTCTCAACGGTCGACTATCTTCTAGGCACTCATTACTCGCCAGCCTACCAATGTTCACTTGCATCTACAATAAACGAGGCGCCGTTCCAAATCTGACTAAAGGTCGTTGTGATTCGACCGTTTGATCCTATCCATAAATAGCCCCTTCGAACAGATTTAGACCCCCTTTCACCACCTCTGCAACTATTCACTCTTCTTAAACTCTCTCTCCCAAGCACTCTACGTTCAAAACCTACAACTCGTCATCACACTCCCTTTCAATACTCTCCAACTCCCACTCTCTCAAACACAATAGTGGCCAAACCAATGAACATGGACCCCGCCAAATGGGCCGAATTCCTCAAATTCCAGGAGTTCATGGAGAGCTCCAAAGGGCCGCCCATGTTGCCCCTTCCTCCTCCACCACACCAGCTCTCCCTGATACAGCACCACCAAAAGCCTCTCTCTCCCATTCCAGAGAAAGTGTCTAGCCCTCAGCCCTCACCTATTGCTCACTCCAACTCTTCAGCACCAATGGAGGAAGACCAGACAACCCCAGTTATTCATCCTGTCACCTCCACCGACTCCACCGAGCACACTCCCTCCGTTTCCAAACACGACGAATCCACTCATCACTAGCCTGACGTCACATCCACCGCCCTTGCTCTCACTACTCCTCCCTCTCCACCACCTGAGACCCCCCATCAAATGAGCCTTAGCCATCACGCCCTCCTCCACAACCCAGAAATGCCAGAAGACGATCGCCCTGCCTGAAAGTGGCGAGTCCCTCAGTCTCCCTCCCGCTCATGGCAACTTCTCGACCAGAGTCCTCATCGAGCCCCTAATCATTGGCCAAGGATTCTGGTCCAGCCTCAGCCTTGTAGAGTTTGACGTAGCCGCCGCCGTCGCCTCCCTCGAGCGCACTTGATGGTCCGAGCTCGAGGTGGAGCCCTTCGCCATTGACTATGAAGAGGTGAGAAAGTTCTACAACGCTCTCGCTGTCATGACCCCGAGCACTGGCCAGCTATATTCTGTGGCCCACATTCCTTGGGGAGACGAGCCCAAGACACTGAACGTCAAGCTGATGGAGAAGGTGCTCGACCTCCCAACAGGCGAAGGGTACGCGTCTCTTCCGAAGAAGAACTGGCCCTCTAGAAAGGGCGAGATGCTGGAACTGCTGGTGGGGAAGCTGCGTCCCAAGGAGATCAAGACGTGCATGCTGGGCTTCGGTACAAAGCTCCTTCACTACATAATGTTGCACAACATCATCCCGCGCCAAGAGAAGCGCGATACCGTCAACATCCCTGACGCGTGTCTCCTCCGAGAAGTCATCGAAGGGAGTCTAATAGACACGTCGCGACTCATCCTCTCCCATATCCTGACGGTGAAGATGCATAAGAACCACGCGCTTCCCTACCCCCACATAGTCAAGAATCTCATGCTAGAGTTGGGGATCTACAAGCCGACCAAGGAGACGTCATGCGAGAGTATTCTCAATGAAACTGGGTTGCGCAGGCTACTCAAGCACACCAATATGGATGCGCTGGATGAGAAGCTCCTACTTGGCTCTACTCCCAGATCTGAGCCTAGGCCTAATCCCGAGCCCAAACCAAAGCCTGAAACCTCAGCCCCTTCCAGATCTGAATCCAGACCTCGCAGAATGAAGAGCCCCTTGAAGGAGTCTAAGCCCCTGCTGCCGCCGAGCATGAGCTCAGAAGAAATTCAGCACCGTACCTTGGAAGTTGTACTTCAGAAGAATCGGCACCTATCCGGGCTTAAGCGCTTGATCGACTGGCATCTTCATCATGTAAAGGCACTCATTATCGGACCCATACAAGAGACTTGTGACTACCAGGATGAATACTAGTGGGAGTAGATGTAGTCTCAGTTCCCTTAGGGCCTCTTAGAAATCCCAAGCTCCTCTAAAATTCTTGTCATTTTTTGGTCTTTTTGGCTGCTTCTCTATGTGCTCTTCAATTTTATCAATGAATTGCTAGTTTTTGGTTCACTTATCTGCTTACTCTAGTGCGTACTGAGATAGGGCTAGACTTATTGCAATTTCTTTCATATCACTTACTCATTCCTCTGGAAGGCACGCACGTGCTACACTTAGTTTCCCTTGATTAATATTGCGCATTCCTTTTTACATGATGTCAAAAAGGGGAATATTACAGGCATAAGAGTTATTTAACTTAGGGGGAACTAGAACATATGGAGTTAAAGGGCGATGCTTATTACTTGTTCATTGATTAAGGGGGAATTGAAAGCTACTTCTTATCTCAGCTCTATAATATGCCTATTCCAGGATTCTAAGTTTGTCATCATTTTAAAAGGGGAAATTGTTAGTTGTATGAACTAGCCCCTTAGTTCGCACAACTGATAATGCCTTAGTTTTAATGATAACAAACTATATGTGTATTGAGTGAGATATCACAGGATATCGATAGGCCTTTGAGTTACTTAGGAAGCTAAAGCGTGGAAAACAACGAGCTTAAGAGAAGAGACAAGAGCGAGTTCAGCGAGAAGACTAGCTCTCAAGGAGCTTAACTAGGAGCAAGGGAACCGAAGGATACTGAAGGGGACCGAACTTCAAGAATGAAGGATCGAGCTGTACAGTGTGACGCACTACAAAAGGAGGATGCGCTCAAGGGGACCGAAGGCGCTCAAGGGGACCGAGCGCGTATTTATGGAAAGAGATCTTCCTTGAAGCTAAAGAAGGAAATAGAGCTAAAGAAGGAAAGAGTTGATTCGCCAAGAGATTTACCAGATTCGAGATCTTAACAGTTGAAGCTAGTTTGTCATTATATTCGGCTAGTTTAGATTTAATACTTTATTTATTATTATTCACTTGCTTTTAGGTAATTAGTTCCCGGTGATTATGCCATAGTATAAGTAGTTTAGTTTATCATCCTTACACGGTGGTTGTCAAACTAGAGAGAGAGAGTTCATCTTGATTTAGAGCTTAAGAAATAGCTAGGAGAGTTGAGAGAAACTAAGAACTGTGTGTTCGCCTAGTTGTTGTAAGTTTCAAGAGAAATCAAATCAACCAACGTTTTGGAATTGAAGTGTTTACTTGTTCTTAGTCTATATTCGGCACAAAAGATTTGATCTTTAGTTAGACTAAGTACTTCACGATCCACAATAGACGATGGCTAGTGTATTCTCCCAAGCATCAATCTATACACCAGCAACTCTTAATTTGTTCACCAAGATGGTGAACCGGGATTAGCACGCGAACACGCTTTCACCAAGGAGTTGCTTGAATGCTTGGAACTCTCTTTCAAGAATGAATTTTCTGGTGTCCTTTTGATCTTCACTACCTTTGTGAATGGAGATGATGGCTTCCCACATATCCTTGGTCGTTGGTATGCCAATGACCTTGTTGATGTCTGTTTGTGTGAGTCCACATAGAATAAGCTATCGAGCTTTTGAATTGTTCTCCATCTTGGCATAGTGCCCAGGTTGCTAATCTTTCCTCTCCTTCAATTCCGGATGCACTTCATCGCCAAGCTCGATAATCTTCCTATACTAGTAGTCTTGGGTTTGAATGAACGTTGTATGAACTCCTAGCCACCAGTCAAGCTCCCGTTCAAGAAGCTGATGAGGTTTGTTCAAGGACATCCTTAGATTGAATTCTCCTTTCTTCGTCATCGTTATGAAATCGGATCCTACTCTGATACCAATTGTGGATTGTGTGATTTGAGTACTTAATCTAACTAAATATTGTATCTTTTGTGCGGAATAAGATTAAGAACTTTAAGAACAGAGATCACCAAAACGATTTTCTTTATTGATTCTACTAGAGTTTACAACTTCAAGGCGAACACACAGTTCTTAGTTAGACTCTAAACTCTCCTAGATATTGCGTAAACTCTAAATCAACAAAGATAACTTCTTGCGACGAACACCTTTTCTAAAACAATAATCTAAACTATTTATACTAAAGACATAATCTCCGGAAACTAATCTACGAAAATCTAGATAAAAACAATAAATAAAACAATGAATAATAACTGAATATCAAAGATAACAAAGTAGTTGTAACAACCTAGATTACGAATCTAGGAGATCTCTGGTAAATCTATCTTTCCTTTTATAGCATCTTAACGATATATGTCCTCTTTTACGCGCTCGGTTCCCATCCTTTCACTCGGTTCCCTTAAGCGCATCACTCCCTTGTGTTATTTGGAACATCCATTACTCGGTTCCCTACATCCATCACTCGGTTCCCTAACTCCATAACTCGGTTTCCTACGTTCTTGTGAAGCGCTTTCAGTGCTTTATTTCTCTACTCGCTTGATTCCCATAAGGCGCTTCAGCTTCCTAACTTAAGCTCGTTAATTTCTTTGCTCAAATGATATATTTTGCTCAAAGGCCTATTGTTATCCTGCAATAACTCACTCAAGTTAGACATTAGTATATAAAGATGTTTGTTATCATTAAAATTGAGAGATTATAAGTTATAGATACTAGTAGCTAGTTCCTATAAGCAACACTTAATCAGGTATATTTATATAATACCCCTTATTTAAAGATTTTTTCATTGATATGAGTTTTATTTCTAATAAGGTAATAGTAGTGTACTCCTAAATAGGAAAATAGGTTTATTAAAATAGTAAGATTGTAGGGATAATTTTGACATAAGAAATTATTGTTAAGTTCTATCTAGAATGCTCCAGGGACCTATATTACGAGGAGGGAGTATAATATAAGATGATCACGTCAACAAGTGATAAATATTAAGTCACATCCCATTTCAACATGACATTCATGCTCTACTATTCTACATTATGGAATTATCTAATCTATAAGTGTTCAAGATTAAGATATATAATTATTTGTCCGCTAGTGATGAAAGAGAACTCAAACCGTATTTCGATTTGACATCAAAATTTTACTGACCCAGAATTCTAATCGATACAAAACTACGACAGTTCAAGTGAAATGAACAAGATCAGTTAATCGATCGAGAAGGGGAGAAATTTGACCTTAATATCAGGGCAAAGATGGTTTTGCCAACGTTCACGACATTGTTTTCCAGTCCTTTCGGTCAAATTTTCACCAATCATAGCCCATTTCCCAATCCCAAGATCCTCCACGAGTTCACTCAGTGCGCTAAATTTTATGATCCAAATAAGGGAATAGGTATAATTAGTCAGATTTTCAGGGATTAATAAAAAGATTATTTTTTGGTGACATGCAATTACAAATTAGGATGATTTTTCATTTTACTGCTTTCTATTTAAAAATAATCTACTAATAATTAAAAATCCTTCAATTATAATATAATACCGATAATATATCAGACATTTTCATAATTTAAAAAGTCTCTAACTGTCAATAATATTTCTTTATAACTAATGATTAGAGGCTAATGAAAAATTACAATGATAATTCTATTTGCTAAAACGATGTTTAATTTAGATAAAGAAACAAAAATCTGATTTAATTTAAAAGCGAACAAATAAATATGATGATTCAATCAAAACAATGAAATTGTAGTAGTTGTCTTCATCTTCTGTCCATTGGCCTTTGGTAAGGAAGTTAGAAGGACTACGTCCTACCATATTTCATGACATTAGCCGATCGCACGATTCCATTTTGTTGTTGTTGATCGAATTGGTCTTTCAACAATGGGAAGAGCCTTGAGGTTGAAGGAGGCAGAGGAGGTGACGTCATGCTGAAGTATCCATCCAAGGAATTGAATTCACCGAAGGCCTCATCTCCATCTCCTGGTCTTCTATTGTCGGAGCAAATTGTGGGCTCGACGTCGGGGATAAGTGGCTCAAGAACTTGTCCAGGGCTGATATTGGGATCGGTGAGGGAAAGTTAGCTTGTTCTGCACCTGTATCCATGACTGAAGAGAGATAGAGAAGGTGTTGAATTGTGTTGATATGGGTTGTGTTGAAGACCAAGATGAAGAGAGGGGTATTAAATAAGTGTATGTTTCTCTCAATTCTGTAATTAATTTCTTTTGATCAACATAAATAACATAAATAAAGAAATAGTAACGGTGAAAAAAGGGAGTTAGAGGGTTAATAAAGCACATGCGCATTCACGTATTAAACTTTGTTCATAATCTGCGGTTACAAAAATCAATGTCTTATGTATTGATGAAACGTTAATTGTGTTTCTAGTATGATATTCAAGTTATGCATATGATCTTGTTTTAAGTATAGAAACTGCTTAAACCTATGATTGCAATTTCCCACAGATCACTAGGATGCTTAGATAACAGATTCTCCACCTCTGTAATGTTTTATTAAACACGTGAAGGTACAGATTTCGAGAAAAAATCATGGAGGGAAACCCCTGGTTAAAGATTTATAATCACAAAAGTTGAGATTTGTGGTCTATGCCATTGAAGACGAAGGTTCCACGCATGGAGATGAATTGCTTGGTGATCACCTATAAGCAAATACAGTAAAGAATTTATTGAGCGTGTTGGAATCCGGGAAATTTTGTGTAGTCAACACTCTACGCGAAGAGCTTGAGATTGCTTGATTGTTGATGGAGAATTACTCTCCGTGAAGGTTAAATGATGATCTTCGTGTGGGTTTTGACTTCGTGTACCTGCGCATCAAACCCAGAGGTGGGAGGCCTATAAATTTGACTCTCCGACGCTCAAGTTAGAGTTCATTCGTGAAAATGGAAATATACGAAGTAAAAAGGTAATATAAATTGTGTGAGGCAGGGAAAATGAGGGAGAAATGGTTCGCGAAGGAAGAGTGCAGTGTCGAGGGTTAGGGCGTTCGTGTATGCGAAGCGAGAAAAGAGAGCTCTCGGATATCTATAAATGGCAAGAGTGAACAGTGATTAGTCATTTCTTTCCAAACCCCTATTTACAGGCATGAATAGTAACTAGGCTTTGGGATATTCCTCCATTTGGGCCTGGCTACCCTTCATTCTAATGGGCCTCTCATTCGGGGTCCAACATCCACCCCCCTAAGCTGTGTGAACACATGGAAAGCTTAGGCTACGCGTTTGGACCGTTCACATAGCTGAGGATGCGCATAAACTATGATTTTTCTCTTCTGGCACGTGTCTTCTTTTGATTTGTCGGCCTTTGACCCTTTCATTGTACTATATATATGAGGATCGGCGTCTATTTTCTCACTTCTCCTCTCACTCTTCCTTCTTTCCACAGAAAACTCTCAAGTTACTCACCTTCTCCGGCGACCTTTCTCCTCTCCGGTGATCGTCCTTGTTGCACTGGCTCGTTGCTGGCACCGTGGATTCTCCATTCCACCTCCTACACCTCCGCTAATATCTCCGACCGCCATGTCCGGTTAGTACTCCTTTTTTTTTCTAGATTTACACTCTTCATATCTTCATATTTTTACCCCACGTATTAATCACTCCGGCGAGGGTGAGGAAGGTCGTCGAGGTGGGGGAGAGACGCCGGAAATGCGGAGATCCTCTTATCTTTGGACTTTCCGGGAATTTCAAGGGGATTTTGTTCTCCAACCCCCATCACCGCTCTTCTTCTTATCGGTCGCTTCAACTTCTTTTTAGCTATCACATCGTAAATGTCACCTTATCAAATTCTTCTCCTCTCAAAACACGGTTTCCGCCGTTTCACCTCCTCACTTATCCCGAGGTGTCAGGAGGAAAATTCCTTTAACCCTGACCTTTGGCCTTCCTAGTTTCGCAAATGAGCCTCTTGGTTTTTTCTCGGGACTGATAAATGTTTTCACGTAAGTTTTAGATTTTCCTTAAATGACTTTTCACGAGAATCTGTCGGGTTTATCAAGTTCCTGTGAACTAACTTATGCTTATATGTTCTACTCCATCAAACACTTTGCGTTCGACTTCTTCGTCTGGCGCTTCTTCATCGGGTACCGATCAGGACGCCTCCCCTTTGCGTACAGCCTTCGCGCAAGGATCGCAAGCGTTAGTGTCTCTTAGACCGGGTACTTCTACTCTCACGAATCCTCTAATTGAAATCCCGAAGGGTTATAAGGACAAGTGTCCCCCAGTGCAGATCTACACCGGACGTATCTTCGGCTATAGACCGAAAGACCTGGGGAACGAGTTTGCTGGGGCGTGTTCAGTTCTTACCCTCGCAAAGTTGAAAAAATAGCTAGTACCTATCCATTCCCTAAGGGTACCACCTTCGCGCTTCGGCCAGAGGGTTGCAAGATGGCATATCACTATGATGGTTGGTTCGCGATTAGCAAACAAGCAATGGAGGCCGGTTTTCGTCTTCCTCTTCTTCCTTGGGTCAAACAATTTCTAGAGGAGAATATATGAAGCTCCGCCCGATGTTTTGGCGAGCAGTGACAGTTTATATGATGCAATCACAGGATATTGGTGCAAGACCTCTCTCTTCGCATTTTAACTTCGTTTACACCCCAAGGAAGATCACAAGCAACTAAGGTTTATACTCCGTTCGCACCACGGTAGACTTGTCTTGGATGATGCCCACAAATGAGACTGTATGGAAGAAACAATGGTTTATGGTCCGGCCTCCTCCAGAAGACACCTTCGTGTACCACATTCAAACCAGCTTACATTCCCCTAATATTTTCGTGGATAACGCCGTCAAGCGTTCCTATCTCAACAAGTATACAGATTACCCTTCCTCTTCTTTGTGGATTTTTATTCGTGAGGTGACTAACAAACTTCGTGAAGAAAGGGGATCAGTCCCCCTCACTACACTGGTTATAATTCTCTATCTTTGTTTGAAGTGGTCGCTTTTATCATGTCTAATGCTTTCTTTCTTATTGTGCGGGGTCAAGCTATTTTCTCTTTTGAACTCTCTTCCCAACGTGAGGGTCAGACGCAGTAAGGAGGTGAGCGTGGAGAAGTCCAACGTAGTTAGTGTGGTGTCTGAGGGTGTTGACAGTGCCCCT